>NW_026777994.1:0-60708 GCF_028023285.1 Balaenoptera ricei
TTCTTTGTAGCGCTGATTTGCCTTTCCAGGTTGCTTGGTTGGCCAAAAAGGGCGTATGCGTTTTTTCCTGAATATATTCAGGAAAAAACGCATACGCCCTTTTTGGCCAAGGGCATCATTGTCGAGGTTTTGCCGCTTTTCCTGTGCTTTAAAGGCGATTCGAATCTACCTCCTGAAATCTGTTTCCTGCAATTCTGCCTTGCTTTCAAATCCTCTTCGTTGCCTTCCCTCAATATATTTGTGGACGAGAGTTATCATTTATAACTCTGCAGGTTTGTGAATTGCAGTCCCCCTGAGCTCCATTTTTCAACTCGCTTTCTTGGGAGCTGGCCGCAAAAGCGCAGGATTGCTTCAGGCTCTATTCTGGTCCCGAGCGGCAGGCTGAGCCTGTGGTTAATTCTTCTTCCTGATGGGAAAATAGAGTGACCTGTGCCTGTCCCAACACCTAGAGCTAGTGTCTCATTGGTTCCCCCTCTTCCCGTTCATCCTCAGGACAAATTGCAACCTGTACGGAACAGGAGGTTAAAGGTGCTGATTCTCCAAGGAGGGAGATTGCTAGTAAAGCGGCTGGAATGGAGAACCCGAGCACAAGGAGATGAGAAATGAGGTGCGTTTTAGAAACCTTTCCCGATCACACGGTGCACCATCTTCTGGGTTTCTCATGCATGTTTTCGAAGTGGGAAGATGCCCTTGAACCTGGAGATTTGGGACCCATGGGATGGGAACCACGCAGTATTACTTTAAAGGGTCTGCGTTTGCTCACCCAACCTCACGAAACCTCTCAGCCCCAAGAGTGTCCACCCTTATGTCTCAATCAGCTGTGGGTCTAGATATGGTCAATCCAGGTGGCATCACAGCCCCTGAACGAATTTAGTAAGAATTTCTTTCTCTTTCACTGTCTTTGTTTCACGGGTTTTTAAAAGTGATTGATTTTTATAAAGGGGTTTAGCTGCTTTTCACTGCTGTGTTTATGCCGCTTTGCACCCACTTGACTCACTTTCAGAGAGATATCAATACATAGGTTTTAAGATTCTTACTAGTCAGATATATTCTTGGGCGGTGAATAGGGGGTGTTGAGTCCAGTTCACTGAGCAAGGAGTAGGTCGTGTCTATTACATATTGGGTTTATGGAACGGTCTCTGAGCTAATTGGAAACCCTTGTTTTATGCATCACCCCACCTCACCTTTCCCGTTAAGCAGCCATAGTGTGTTTTCTAAACGTGTGACTCTGTTCTGTTTTGTAATTCAGTTCAAGGGTAGCAATTTTTACATTCCCTCTATAAGTGATATCTTATGATAAGTGTCTTTTTCTGTGTGACTTATTTCACTTAGAATCGTCGTACCTAAATCCACTCATCATGCTACTACTAGCCTTATGACGTTGATTTCATGGCTGAGTGATATTCCATTGTACATAAGGACCACAACTTCTTTATCCATTTTTCTCTTTCCTGGGATATTTAAGGTGTAACGAAGTGGAGGTTCTTGTCAACAGAGCAGCCCTAAACTTTGGGGTGCCTGTGTCTTGCTGATTTTTAGTTTTCCCAATTTATACGCCCATGAGTGGAAGTGCCCTATGCTCTCTAAGCTGAGTTATTTCGATGTTTCAGGACACACCGTACACTTCTCCAGAGTGGCTGTTGGCAATTTACATCCCGCCCATCAGCGTAGCAAGGCTCCCGTTTCTCCATGGCCTGTCCTGCATTTCTGGTTTTGACACTTTATTCAGCATGGCCCTTTTGACCGATGGGTAGCGAGACTTCTTTGTAGCGCTGATTTGCCTTTCCAGGTTGCTTGGTTGGCCAAAAAGGGCGTATGCGTTTTTTCCTGAATATATTCAGGAAAAAACGCATACGCCCTTTTTGGCCAAGGGCATCATTGTCGAGGTTTTGCCGCTTTTCCCGTGCTTTAAAGGCGATTCGAATCTACCTCCTGAAATCTGTTTCCTGCAATTCTGCCTTGCTTTCAAATCCTCTTCGTTGTCTTCCATCAATATATTTGAGGACGAGAGTTATGATTTATAACTCTGCAGGTTTGTGAATTGCAGTGCCCCTGAGCTCCATTTTTCAACTCGCTTTCTTGGGAGCTGGCCGCAAAAGCGCAGGATTGCTTCAGGCCCTATTTTGGTCCCGGGCGGCAGGCTGAGCCTGTGGTTAATTCTTCTTCCTGATGGGAAAATAGAGTGACCTGTGCCTGTCCCAACACCTAGAGCTAGTGTCTCATTGGTTCCCCCTCTTCCCGTTCATCCTCAGGACAAATTGCAACCTGTACGGAACAGGAGGTTAAAGGTGCTGATTCTCCAAGGAGGGAGATTGCTAGTAAAGCGGCTGGAATGCGGAACCCGAGCACAAGGAGATGAGAAATGAGGTGCGTTTTAGAAACCTTTCCCGATCACACGGTGTACCATCTTCTGGGTTTCTCATGCATGTTTTCGAAGTAGGAAGATGCCCTTGAACCTGGAGATTTGGGACCCATGGGATGGGAACCACGCAGTATTACTCTAAAGGGTCTGCGTTTGCTCACCCAACCTCACCAAACCTCTCAGCCCCAAGAGTGTCCACCCTTATGTCTCAATCAGCTGTGGGTCTAGATATGGTCAATCCAGGTGGCATCACAGCCCCTGAACGAATTTAGTAAGAATTTCTCTCTCTTTCACTGTCTTTGTTTCACGGGTTTTTAAAAGTGATTGATTTTTATAAAGGGGTTTAGCTGCTTTTCACTGCTGTGTTTATGCCGCTTTCCACCCACTTGACTCACTTACAGAGAGATATCAATACATAGGTTTTAACATTCTTACTAGTCAGATATATTCTTGGGCGGTGAATAGGGGGTGTTGAGTCCAGTTCACTGAGCAAGGAGTAGGTCGTGTCTATTACATATTGGGTTTATGGAACGGTCTCTGAGCTAATTGGAAACCCTTCTTTTATGCATCACCCCACCTCACCTTTCCCGTTAAGCAGCCATAGTGTGTTTTCTAAACGTGTGACTCTGTTCTGTTTTGTAATTCAGTTCAAGGGTAGCAATTTTTACATTCCCTCTATAAGTGATATCTTATGATAAGTGTCTTTTTCTGTGTGACTTATTTCACTTAGAATCGTCGTACCTAAATCCACTCATCATGCTGCTACTAGCCTTATGACGTTGATTTCATGGCTGAGTGATATTCCATTGTACATAAGGACCACAACTTCTTTATCCAGTTTTCTCTTTCCTGGGATATTTAGGGTGTAACGAAGTAGAGGTTCTTGTCAACAGAGCAGCCCTAAACTTTGGGGTGCCTGTGTCTTGCTGATTTTTAGTTTTCCCAATTTATACGCCCATGAGTGGAAGTGCCCTATGCTCTCTAAGCTGAGTTTTTTCGATGTTTCAGGACACACCGTACACTTCTCCAGAGTGGCTGTTGGCAATTTACATCCCGCCCATCAGCGTAGCAAGGCTCCCGTTTCTCCATGGCCTGTCCTGCATTTCTGGTTTTGACACTTTATTCAGCATGGCCCTTTTGACCGATGGGCAGCGAGACTTCTTTGTAGCGCTGATTTGCCTTTCCAGGTTGCTTGGTTGGCCAAAAAGGGCGTATGCGTTTTTTCCTGAATATATTCAGGAAAAAACGCATACGCCCTTTTTGGCCAAGGGCATCATTGTCGAGGTTTTGCCGCTTTTCCCGTGCTTTAAAGGCGATTCGAATCTACCTCCTGAAATCTGTTTCCTGCAATTCTGCCTTGCTTTCAAATCCTCTTCGTTGTCTTCCATCAATATATTTGAGGACGAGAGTTATGATTTATAACTCTGCAGGTTTGTGAATTGCAGTGCCCCTGAGCTCCATTTTTCAACTCGCTTTCTTGGGAGCTGGCCGCAAAAGCGCTGGATTGCTTCAGGGCCTATTCTGTTTCCGGGCGGAAGGCTGAGCCTGTGGTTAATTCTTCTTCCTGATGGGAAAATAGAGTGACCTGTGCCTGTCCCAACACCTAGAGCTAGTGTCTCATTGGTTCCCCCTCTTCCCGTTCATCCTCAGGACAAATTGCAACCTGTACGGAACAGGAGGTTAAAGGTGCTGATTCTCCAAGGAGGGAGATTGCTAGTAAAGCGGCTGGAATGGGGAACCCGAGCACAAGGAGATGAGAAATGAGGTGCGTTTTAGAAACCTTTCCCGATCACACGGTGTACCATCTTCTGGGTTTCTCATGCATGTTTTCGAAGTAGGAAGATGCCCTTGAACCTGGAGATTTGGGACCCATGGGATGGGAACCACGCAGTATTACTCTAAAGGGTCTGCGTTTGCTCACCCAACCTCACCAAACCTCTCAGCCCCAAGAGTGTCCACCCTTATGTCTCAATCAGCTGTGGGTCTAGATATGGTCAATCCAGGTGGCATCACAGCCCCTGAACGAATTTAGTAAGAATTTCTCTCTCTTTCACTGTCTTTGTTTCACGGGTTTTTAAAAGTGATTGATTTTTATAAAGGGGTTTAGCTGCTTTTCACTGCTGTGTTTATGCCGCTTTACACCCACTTGACTCACTTACAGAGAGATATCAATACATAGGTTTTAACATTCTTACTAGTCAGATATATTCTTGGGCGGTGAATAGCGGGTGTTGAGTCCAGTTCACTGAGCAAGGAGTAGGTCGTGTCTATTACATATTGGGTTTATGGAACGGTCTCTGAGCTAATTGGAAACCCTTCTTTTATGCATCACCCCACCTCACCTTTCCCGTTAAGCAGCCATAGTGTGTTTTCTAAACGTGTGACTCTGTTCTGTTTTGTAATTCAGTTCAAGGGTAGCAATTTTTACATTCCCTCTATAAGTGATATCTTATGATAAGTGTCTTTTTCTGTGTGACTTATTTCACTTAGAATCGTCGTACCTAAATCCACTCATCATGCTGCTACTAGCCTTATGACGTTGATTTCATGGCTGAGTGATATTCCATTGTACATAAGGACCACAACTTCTTTATCCAGTTTTCTCTTTCCTGGGATATTTAGGGTGTAACGAAGTGGAGGTTCTTGTCAACACAGCAGCCCTAAACTTTGGGGTGCCTGTGTCTTGCTGATTTTTAGTTTTCCCAATTTATACGCCCATGAGTGGAAGTGCCCTATGCTCTCTAAGCTGAGTTTTTTCGATGTTTCAGGACACACCGTACACTTCTCCAGAGTGGCTGTTGGCAATTTACATCCCGCCCATCAGCGTAGCAAGGCTCCCGTTTCTCCATGGCCTGTCCTGCATTTCTGGTTTTGACACTTTATTCAGCATGGCCCTTTTGACCGATGGGAAGCGAGACTTCTTTGTAGCGCTGATTTGCCTTTCCAGGTTGCTTGGTTGGCCAAAAAGGGCGTATGCGTTTTTTCCTGAATATATTCAGGAAAAAACGCATACGCCCTTTTTGGCCAAGGGCATCATTGTCGAGGTTTTGCCGCTTTTCCCGTGCTTTAAAGGCGATTCGAATCTACCTCCTGAAATCTGTTTCCTGCAATTCTGCCTTGCTTTCAAATCCTCTTCGTTGTCTTCCATCAATATATTTGAGGACGAGAGTTATGATTTATAACTCTGCAGGTTTGTGAATTGCAGTGCCCCTGAGCTCCATTTTTCAACTCGCTTTCTTGGGAGCTGGCCGCAAAAGCGCTGGATTGCTTCAGGGCCTATTCTGTTTCCGGGCGGAAGGCTGAGCCTGTGGTTAATTCTTCTTCCTGATGGGAAAATAGAGTGACCTGTGCCTGTCCCAACACCTAGAGCTAGTGTCTCATTGGTTCCCCCTCTTCCCGTTCATCCTCAGGACAAATTGCAACCTGTACGGAACAGGAGGTTAAAGGTGCTGATTCTCCAAGGAGGGAGATTGCTAGTAAAGCGGCTGGAATGGGGAACCCGAGCACAAGGAGATGAGAAATGAGGTGCGTTTTAGAAACCTTTCCCGATCACACGGTGTACCATCTTCTGGGTTTCTCATGCATGTTTTCGAAGTAGGAAGATGCCCTTGAACCTGGAGATTTGGGACCCATGGGATGGGAACCACGCAGTATTACTCTAAAGGGTCTGCGTTTGCTCACCCAACCTCACCAAACCTCTCAGCCCCAAGAGTGTCCACCCTTATGTCTCAATCAGCTGTGGGTCTAGATATGGTCAATCCAGGTGGCATCACAGCCCCTGAACGAATTTAGTAAGAATTTCTCTCTCTTTCACTGTCTTTGTTTCACGGGTTTTTAAAAGTGATTGATTTTTATAAAGGGGTTTAGCTGCTTTTCACTGCTGTGTTTATGCCGCTTTACACCCACTTGACTCACTTACAGAGAGATATCAATACATAGGTTTTAACATTCTTACTAGTCAGATATATTCTTGGGCGGTGAATAGCGGGTGTTGAGTCCAGTTCACTGAGCAAGGAGTAGGTCGTGTCTATTACATATTGGGTTTATGGAACGGTCTCTGAGCTAATTGGAAACCCTTCTTTTATGCATCACCCCACCTCACCTTTCCCGTTAAGCAGCCATAGTGTGTTTTCTAAACGTGTGACTCTGTTCTGTTTTGTAATTCAGTTCAAGGGTAGCAATTTTTACATTCCCTCTATAAGTGATATCTTATGATAAGTGTCTTTTTCTGTGTGACTTATTTCACTTAGAATCGTCGTACCTAAATCCACTCATCATGCTGCTACTAGCCTTATGACGTTGATTTCATGGCTGAGTGATATTCCATTGTACATAAGGACCACAACTTCTTTATCCAGTTTTCTCTTTCCTGGGATATTTAGGGTGTAACGAAGTGGAGGTTCTTGTCAACAGAGCAGCCCTAAACTTTGGGGTGCCTGTGTCTTGCTGATTTTTAGTTTTCCCAATTTATACGCCCATGAGTGGAAGTGCCCTATGCTCTCTAAGCTGAGTTTTTTCGATGTTTCAGGACACACCGTACACTTCTCCAGAGTGGCTGTTGGCAATTTACATCCCGCCCATCAGTGTAGCAAGGCTCCCGTTTCTCCATGGCCTGTCCTGCATTTCTGGTTTTGACACTTTATTCAGCATGGCCCTTTTGACCGATGGGTAGCGAGACTTCTTTGTAGCGCTGATTTGCCTTTCCAGGTTGCTTGGTTGGCCAAAAAGGGCGTATGCGTTTTTTCCTGAATATATTCAGGAAAAAACGCATACGCCCTTTTTGGCCAAGGGCATCATTGTCGAGGTTTTGCCGCTTTTCCCGTGCTTTAAAGGCGATTCGAATCTACCTCCTGAAATCTGTTTCCTGCAATTCTGCCTTGCTTTCAAATCCTCTTCGTTGTCTTCCATCAATATATTTGAGGACGAGAGTTATGATTTATAACTCTGCAGGTTTGTGAATTGCAGTGCCCCTGAGCTCCATTTTTCAACTCGCTTTCTTGGGAGCTGGCCGCAAAAGCGCAGGATTGCTTCAGGCCCTATTTTGGTCCCGGGCGGCAGGCTGAGCCTGTGGTTAATTCTTCTTCCTGATGGGAAAATAGAGTGACCTGTGCCTGTCCCAACACCTAGAGCTAGTGTCTCATTGGGTCCCCCTCTTCCCGTTCATCCTCAGGACAAATTGCAACCTGTACGGAACAGGAGGTTAAAGGTGCTGATTCTCCAAGGAGGGAGATTGCTAGTAAAGCGGCTGGAATGGGGATCCCGAGCACAAGGAGATGAGAAATGAGGTGCGTTTTAGAAACCTTTCCCGATCACACGGTGTACCATCTTCTGGGTTTCTCATGCATGTTTTCGAAGTAGGAAGATGCCCTTGAACCTGGAGATTTGGGACCCGTGGGATGGGAACCACGCAGTATTACTCTAAAGGGTCTGCGTTTGCTCACCCAACCTCACCAAACCTCTCAGCCCCAAGAGTGTCCACCCTTATGTCTCAATCAGCTGTGGGTCTAGATATGGTCAATCCAGGTGGCATCACAGCCCCTGAACGAATTTAGTAAGAATTTCTCTCTCTTTCACTGTCTTTGTTTCACGGGTTTTTAAAAGTGATTGATTTTTATAAAGGGGTTTAGCTGCTTTTCACTGCTGTGTTTATGCCGCTTTACACCCACTTGACTCACTTACAGAGAGATATCAATACATAGGTTTTAACATTCTTACTAGTCAGATATATTCTTGGGCGGTGAATAGGGGGTGTTGAGTCCAGTTCACTGAGCAAGGAGTAGGTCGTGTCTATTACATATTGGGTTTATGGAACGGTCTCTGAGCTAATTTGAAACCCTTCTTTTATGCATCACCCCACCTCACCTTTCCCGTTAAGCAGCCATAGTGTGTTTTCTAAACGTGTGACTCTGTTCTGTTTTGTAATTCAGTTCAAGGGTAGCAATTTTTACATTCCCTCTATAAGTGATATCTTATGATAAGTGTCTTTTTCTGTGTGACTTATTTCACTTAGAATCGTCGTACCTAAATCCACTCATCATGCTGCTACTAGCCTTATGACGTTGATTTCATGGCTGAGTGATATTCCATTGTACATAAGGACCACAACTTCTTTATCCAGTTTTCTCTTTCCTGGGATATTTAGGGTGTAACGAAGTGGAGGTTCTTGTCAACAGAGCAGCCCTAAACTTTGGGGTGCCTGTGTCTTGCTGATTTTTAGTTTTCCCAATTTATACGCCCATGAGTGGAAGTGCCCTATGCTCTCTAAGCTGAGTTTTTTCGATGTTTCAGGACACACCGTACACTTCTCCAGAGTGGCTGTTGGCAATTTACATCCCGCCCATCAGCGTAGCAAGGCTCCCGTTTCTCCATGGCCTGTCCTGCATTTCTGGTTTTGACACTTTATTCAGCATGGCCCTTTTGACCGATGGGTAGCGAGACTTCTTTGTAGCGCTGATTTGCCTTTCCATGTTGCTTGGTTGGCCAAAAAGGGCGTATGCGTTTTTTCCTGAATATATTCAGGAAAAAACGCATACGCCCTTTTTGGCCAAGGGCATCATTGTCGAGGTTTTGCCGCTTTTCCCGTGCTTTAAAGGCGATTCGAATCTACCTCCTGAAATCTGTTTCCTGCAATTCTGCCTTGCTTTCAAATCCTCTTCGTTGTCTTCCATCAATATATTTGAGGACGAGAGTTATGATTTATAACTCTGCAGGTTTGTGAATTGCAGTGCCCCTGAGCTCCATTTTTCAACTCGCTTTCTTGGGAGCTGGCCGCAAAAGCGCAGGATTGCTTCAGGCCCTATTTTGGTCCCGGGCGGCAGGCTGAGCCTGTGGTTAATTCTTCTTCCTGATGGGAAAATAGAGTGACCTGTGCCTGTCCCAACACCTAGAGCTAGTGTCTCATTGGTTCCCCCTCTTCCCGTTCATCCTCAGGACAAATTGCAACCTGTACGGAACAGGAGGTTAAAGGTGCTGATTCTCCAAGGAGGGAGATTGCTAGTAAAGCGGCTGGAATGGGGATCCCGAGCACAAGGAGATGAGAAATGAGGTGCGTTTTAGAAACCTTTCCCGATCACACGGTGTACCATCTTCTGGGTTTCTCATGCATGTTTTCGAAGTAGGAAGATGCCCTTGAACCTGGAGATTTGGGACCCGTGGGATGGGAACCACGCAGTATTACTCTAAAGGGTCTGCGTTTGCTCACCCAACCTCACCAAACCTCTCAGCCCCAAGAGTGTCCACCCTTATGTCTCAATCAGCTGTGGGTCTAGATATGGTCAATCCAGGTGGCATCACAGCCCCTGAACGAATTTAGTAAGAATTTCTCTCTCTTTCACTGTCTTTGTTTCACGGGTTTTTAAAAGTGATTGATTTTTATAAAGGGGTTTAGCTGCTTTTCACTGCTGTGTTTATGCCGCTTTACACCCACTTGACTCACTTACAGAGAGATATCAATACATAGGTTTTAACATTCTTACTAGTCAGATATATTCTTGGGCGGTGAATAGGGGGTGTTGAGTCCAGTTCACTGAGCAAGGAGTAGGTCGTGTCTATTACATATTGGGTTTATGGAACAGTCTCTGAGCTAATTGGAAACCCTTCTTTTATGCATCACCCCACCTCACCTTTCCCGTTAAGCAGCCATAGTGTGTTTTCTAAACGTGTGACTCTGTTCTGTTTTGTAATTCAGTTCAAGGGTAGCAATTTTTACATTCCCTCTATAAGTGATATCTTATGATAAGTGTCTTTTTCTGTGTGACTTATTTCACTTAGAATCGTCGTACCTAAATCCACTCATCATGCTGCTACTAGCCTTATGACGTTGATTTCATGGCTGAGTGATATTCCATTGTACATAAGGACCACAACTTCTTTATCCAGTTTTCTCTTTCCTGGGATATTTAGGGTGTAACGAAGTGGAGGTTCTTGTCAACAGAGCAGCCCTAAACTTTGGGGTGCCTGTGTCTTGCTGATTTTTAGTTTTCCCAATTTATACGCCCATGAGTGGAAGTGCCCTATGCTCTCTAAGCTGAGTTTTTTCGATGTTTCAGGACACACCGTACACTTCTCCAGAGTGGCTGTTGGCAATTTACATCCCGCCCATCAGTGTAGCAAGGCTCCCGTTTCTCCATGGCCTGTCCTGCATTTCTGGTTTTGACACTTTATTCAGCATGGCCCTTTTGACCGATGGGTAGCGAGACTTCTTTGTAGCGCTGATTTGCCTTTCCAGGTTGCTTGGTTGGCCAAAAAGGGCGTATGCGTTTTTTCCTGAATATATTCAGGAAAAAACGCATACGCCCTTTTTGGCCAAGGGCATCATTGTCGAGGTTTTGCCGCTTTTCCCGTGCTTTAAAGGCGATTTGAATCTACCTCCTGAAATCTGTTTCCTGCAATTCTGCCTTGCTTTCAAATCCTCTTCGTTGTCTTCCATCAATATATTTGAGGACGAGAGTTATGATTTATAACTCTGCAGGTTTGTGAATTGCAGTGCCCCTGAGCTCCATTTTTCAACTCGCTTTCTTGGGAGCTGGCCGCAAAAGCGCAGGATTGCTTCAGGCCCTATTTTGGTCCCGGGCGGCAGGCTGAGCCTGTGGTTAATTCTTCTTCCTGATGGGAAAATAGAGTGACCTGTGCCTGTCCCAACACCTAGAGCTAGTGTCTCATTGGTTCCCCCTCTTCCCGTTCATCCTCAGGACAAATTGCAACCTGTACGGAACAGGAGGTTAAAGGTGCTGATTCTCCAAGGAGGGAGATTGCTAGTAAAGCGGCTGGCATGGGGATCCCGAGCACAAGGAGATGAGAAATGAGGTGCGTTTTAGAAACCTTTCCCGATCACACGGTGTACCATCTTCTGGGTTTCTCATGCATGTTTTCGAAGTAGGAAGATGCCCTTGAACCTGGAGATTTGGGACCCGTGGGATGGGAACCACGCAGTATTACTTTAAAGGGTCTGCGTTTGCTCACCCAACCTCACCAAACCTCTCAGCCCCAAGAGTGTCCACCCTTATGTCTCAATCAGCTGTGGGTCTAGATATGGTCAATCCAGGTGGCATCACAGCCCCTGAACGAATTTAGTAAGAATTTCTCTCTCTTTCACTGTCTTTGTTTCACGGGTTTTTAAAAGTGATTGATTTTTATAAAGGGGTTTAGCTGCTTTTCACTGCTGTGTTTATGCCGCTTTACACCCACTTGACTCACTTACAGAGAGATATCAATACATAGGTTTTAACATTCTTACTAGTCAGATATATTCTTGGGCGGTGAATAGGGGGTGTTGAGTCCAGTTCACTGAGCAAGGAGTAGGTCGTGTCTATTACATATTGGGTTTATGGAACGGTCTCTGAGCTAATTGGAAACCCTTCTTTTATGCATCACCCCACCTCACCTTTCCCGTTAAGCAGCCATAGTGTGTTTTCTAAACGTGTGACTCTGTTCTGTTTTGTAATTTAGTTCAAGGGTAGCAATTTTTACATTCCCTCTATAAGTGATATCTTATGATAAGTGTCTTTTTCTGTGTGACTTATTTCACTTAGAATCGTCGTACCTAAATCCACTCATCATGCTGCTACTAGCCTTATGACGTTGATTTCATGGCTGAGTGATATTCCATTGTACATAAGGACCACAACTTCTTTATCCAGTTTTCTCTTTCCTGGGATATTTAGGGTGTAACGAAGTGGAGGTTCTTGTCAACAGAGCAGCCCTAAACTTTGGGGTGCCTGTGTCTTGCTGATTTTTAGTTTTCCCAATTTATACGCCCATGAGTGGAAGTGCCCTATGCTCTCTAAGCTGAGTTATTTCGATGTTTCAGGACACACCGTACACTTCTCCAGAGTGGCTGTTGGCAATTTACATCCCGCCCATCAGCGTAGCAAGGCTCCCGTTTCTCCATGGCCTGTCCTGCATTTCTGGTTTTGACACTTTATTCAGCATGGCCCTTTTGACCGATGGGTAGCGAGACTTCTTTGTAGCGCTGATTTGCCTTTCCAGGTTGCTTGGTTGGCCAAAAAGGGCGTATGCGTTTTTTCCTGAATATATTCAGGAAAAAACGCATACGCCCTTTTTGGCCAAGGGCATCATTGTCGAGGTTTTGCCGCTTTTCCCGTGCTTTAAAGGCGATTCGAATCTACCTCCTGAAATCTGTTTCCTGCAATTCTGCCTTGCTTTCAAATCCTCTTCGTTGTCTTCCATCAATATATTTGAGGACGAGAGTTATGATTTATAACTCTGCAGGTTTGTGAATTGCAGTGCCCCTGAGCTCCATTTTTCAACTCGCTTTCTTGGGAGCTGGCCGCAAAAGCGCAGGATTGCTTCAGGCCCTATTTTGGTCCCGGGCGGCAGGCTGAGCCTGTGGTTAATTCTTCTTCCTGATGGGAAAATAGAGTGACCTGTGCCTGTCCCAACACCTAGAGCTAGTGTCTCATTGGTTCCCCCTCTTCCCGTTCATCCTCAGGACAAATTGCAACCTGTACGGAACAGGAGGTTAAAGGTGCTGATTCTCCAAGGAGGGAGATTGCTAGTAAAGCGGCTGGAATGGGGAACCCGAGCACAAGGAGATGAGAAATGAGGTGCGTTTTAGAAACCTTTCCCGATCACACGGTGTACCATCTTCTGGGTTTCTCATGCATGTTTTCGAAGTAGGAAGATGCCCTTGAACCTGGAGATTTGGGACCCATGGGATGGGAACCACGCAGTATTACTCTAAAGGGTCTGCGTTTGCTCACCCAACCTCACCAAACCTCTCAGCCCCAAGAGTGTCCACCCTTATGTCTCAATCAGCTGTGGGTCTAGATATGGTCAATCCAGGTGGCATCACAGCCCCTGAACGAATTTAGTAAGAATTTCTCTCTCTTTCACTGTCTTTGTTTCACGGGTTTTTAAAAGTGATTGATTTTTATAAAGGGGTTTAGCTGCTTTTCACTGCTGTGTTTATGCCGCTTTACACCCACTTGACTCACTTACAGAGAGATATCAATACATAGGTTTTAACATTCTTACTAGTCAGATATATTCTTGGGCGGTGAATAGGGGGTGTTGAGTCCAGTTCACTGAGCAAGGAGTAGGTCGTGTCTATTACATATTGGGTTTATGGAACGGTCTCTGAGCTAATTGGAAACCCTTCTTTTATGCATCACCCCACCTCACCTTTCCCGTTAAGCAGCCATAGTGTGTTTTCTAAACGTGTGACTCTGTTCTGTTTTGTAATTCAGTTCAAGGGTAGCAATTTTTACATTCCCTCTATAAGTGATATCTTATGATAAGTGTCTTTTTCTGTGTGACTTATTTCACTTAGAATCGTCGTACCTAAATCCACTCATCATGCTGCTACTAGCCTTATGACGTTGATTTCATGGCTGAGTGATATTCCATTGTACATAAGGACCACAACTTCTTTATCCAGTTTTCTCTTTCCTGGGATATTTAGGGTGTAACGAAGTGGAGGTTCTTGTCAACAGAGCAGCCCTAAACTTTGGGGTGCCTGTGTCTTGCTGATTTTTAGTTTTCCCAATTTATACGCCCATGAGTGGAAGTGCCCTATGCTCTCTAAGCTGAGTTTTTTCGATGTTTCAGGACACACCGTACACTTCTCCAGAGTGGCTGTTGGCAATTTACATCCCGCCCATCAGCGTAGCAAGGCTCCCGTTTCTCCATGGCCTGTCCTGCATTTCTGGTTTTGACACTTTATTCAGCATGGCCCTTTTGACCGATGGGAAGCGAGACTTCTTTGTAGCGCTGATTTGCCTTTCCAGGTTGCTTGGTTGGCCAAAAAGGGCGTATGCGTTTTTTCCTGAATATATTCAGGAAAAAACGCATACGCCCTTTTTGGCCAAGGGCATCATTGTCGAGGTTTTGCCGCTTTTCCCGTGCTTTAAAGGCGATTTGAATCTACCTCCTGAAATCTGTTTCCTGCAATTCTGCCTTGCTTTCAAATCCTCTTCGTTGTCTTCCATCAATATATTTGAGGACGAGAGTTATGATTTATAACTCTGCAGGTTTGTGAATTGCAGTGCCCCTGAGCTCCATTTTTCAACTCGCTTTCTTGGGAGCTGGCCGCAAAAGCGCAGGATTGCTTCAGGCCCTATTTTGGTCCCGGGCGGCAGGCTGAGCCTGTGGTTAATTCTTCTTCCTGATGGGAAAATAGAGTGACCTGTGCCTGTCCCAACACCTAGAGCTAGTGTCTCATTGGTTCCCCCTCTTCCCGTTCATCCTCAGGATAAATTGCAACCTGTACGGAACAGGAGGTTAAAGGTGCTGATTCTCCAAGGAGGGAGATTGCTAGTAAAGCGGCTGGAATGGGGAACCCGAGCACAAGGAGATGAGAAATGAGGTGCGTTTTAGAAACCTTTCCCGATCACACGGTGTACCATCTTCTGGGTTTCTCATGCATGTTTTCGAAGTAGGAAGATGCCCTTGAACCTGGAGATTTGGGACCCGTGGGATGGGAACCACGCAGTATTACTCTAAAGGGTCTGCGTTTGCTCACCCAACCTCACCAAACCTCTCAGCCCCAAGAGTGTCCACCCTTATGTCTCAATCAGCTGTGGGTCTAGATATGGTCAATCCAGGTGGCATCACAGCCCCTGAACGAATTTAGTAAGAATTTCTCTCTCTTTCACTGTCTTTGTTTCACGGGTTTTTAAAAGTGATTGATTTTTATAAAGGGGTTTAGCTGCTTTTCACTGCTGTGTTTATGCCGCTTTACACCCACTTGACTCACTTACAGAGAGATATCAATACATAGGTTTTAACATTCTTACTAGTCAGATATATTCTTGGGCGGTGAATAGGGGGTGTTGAGTCCAGTTCACTGAGCAAGGAGTAGGTCGTGTCTATTACATATTGGGTTTATGGAACGGTCTCTGAGCTAATTGGAAACCCTTCTTTTATGCATCACCCCACCTCACCTTTCCCGTTAAGCAGCCATAGTGTGTTTTCTAAACGTGTGACTCTGTTCTGTTTTGTAATTCAGTTCAAGGGTAGCAATTTTTACATTCCCTCTATAAGTGATATCTTATGATAAGTGTCTTTTTCTGTGTGACTTATTTCACTTAGAATCGTCGTACCTAAATCCACTCATCATGCTGCTACTAGCCTTATGACGTTGATTTCATGGCTGAGTGATATTCCATTGTACATAAGGACCACAACTTCTTTATCCAGTTTTCTCTTTCCTGGGATATTTAGGGTGTAACGAAGTGGAGGTTCTTGTCAACAGAGCAGCCCTAAACTTTGGGGTGCCTGTGTCTTGCTGATTTTTAGTTTTCCCAATTTATACGCCCATGAGTGGAAGTGCCCTATGCTCTCTAAGCTGAGTTTTTTTGATGTTTCAGGACACACCGTACACTTCTCCAGAGTGGCTGTTGGCAATTTACATCCCGCCCATCAGCGTAGCAAGGCTCCCGTTTCTCCATGGCCTGTCCTGCATTTCTGGTTTTGACACTTTATTCAGCATGGCCCTTTTGACCGATGGGAAGCGAGACTTCTTTGTAGCGCTGATTTGCCTTTCCAGGTTGCTTGGTTGGCCAAAAAGGGCGTATGCGTTTTTTCCTGAATATATTCAGGAAAAAACGCATACGCCCTTTTTGGCCAAGGGCATCATTGTCGAGGTTTTGCCGCTTTTCCCGTGCTTTAAAGGCGATTCGAATCTACCTCCTGAAATCTGTTTCCTGCAATTCTGCCTTGCTTTCAAATCCTCTTCGTTGTCTTCCATCAATATATTTGAGGACGAGAGTTATGATTTATAACTCTGCAGGTTTGTGAATTGCAGTGCCCCTGAGCTCCATTTTTCAACTCGCTTTCTTGGGAGCTGGCCGCAAAAGCGCAGGATTGCTTCAGGCCCTATTTTGGTCCCGGGCGGCAGGCTGAGCCTGTGGTTAATTCTTCTTCCTGATGGGAAAATAGAGTGACCTGTGCCTGTCCCAACACCTAGAGCTAGTGTCTCATTGGTTCCCCCTCTTCCCGTTCATCCTCAGGACAAATTGCAACCTGTACGGAACAGGAGGTTAAAGGTGCTGATTCTCCAAGGAGGGAGATTGCTAGTAAAGCGGCTGGAATGGGGAACCCGAGCACAAGGAGATGAGAAATGAGGTGCGTTTTAGAAACCTTTCCCGATCACACGGTGTACCATCTTCTGGGTTTCTCATGCATGTTTTCGAAGTAGGAAGATGCCCTTGAACCTGGAGATTTGGGACCCGTGGGATGGGAACCACGCAGTATTACTCTAAAGGGTCTGCGTTTGCTCACCCAACCTCACCAAACCTCTCAGCCCCAAGAGTGTCCACCCTTATGTCTCAATCAGCTGTGGGTCTAGATATGGTCAATCCAGGTGGCATCACAGCCCCTGAACGAATTTAGTAAGAATTTCTCTCTCTTTCACTGTCTTTGTTTCACGGGTTTTTAAAAGTGATTGATTTTTATAAAGGGGTTTAGCTGCTTTTCACTGCTGTGTTTATGCCGCTTTACACCCACTTGACTCACTTACAGAGAGATATCAATACATAGGTTTTAACATTCTTACTAGTCAGATATATTCTTGGGCGGTGAATAGGGGGTGTTGAGTCCAGTTCACTGAGCAAGGAGTAGGTCGTGTCTATTACATATTGGGTTTATGGAACGGTCTCTGAGCTAATTGGAAACCCTTCTTTTATGCATCACCCCACCTCACCTTTCCCGTTAAGCAGCCATAGTGTGTTTTCTAAACGTGTGACTCTGTTCTGTTTTGTAATTCAGTTCAAGGGTAGCAATTTTTACATTCCCTCTATAAGTGATATCTTATGATAAGTGTCTTTTTCTGTGTGACTTATTTCACTTAGAATCGTCGTACCTAAATCCACTCATCATGCTGCTACTAGCCTTATGACGTTGATTTCATGGCTGAGTGATATTCCATTGTACATAAGGACCACAACTTCTTTATCCAGTTTTCTCTTTCCTGGGATATTTAGGGTGTAACGAAGTGGAGGTTCTTGTCAACAGAGCAGCCCTAAACTTTGGGGTGCCTGTGTCTTGCTGATTTTTAGTTTTCCCAATTTATACGCCCATGAGTGGAAGTGCCCTATGCTCTCTAAGCTGAGTTTTTTCGATGTTTCAGGACACACCGTACACTTCTCCAGAGTGGCTGTTGGCAATTTACATCCCGCCCATCAGCGTAGCAAGGCTCCCGTTTCTCCATGGCCTGTCCTGCATTTCTGGTTTTGACACTTTATTCAGCATGGCCCTTTTGACCGATGGGTAGCGAGACTTCTTTGTAGCGCTGATTTGCCTTTCCAGGTTGCTTGGTTGGCCAAAAAGGGCGTATGCGTTTTTTCCTGAATATATTCAGGAAAAAACGCATACGCCCTTTTTGGCCAAGGGCATCATTGTCGAGGTTTTGCCGCTTTTCCCGTGCTTTAAAGGCGATTCGAATCTACCTCCTGAAATCTGTTTCCTGCAATTCTGCCTTGCTTTCAAATCCTCTTCGTTGTCTTCCATCAATATATTTGAGGACGAGAGTTATGATTTATAACTCTGCAGGTTTGTGAATTGCAGTGCCCCTGAGCTCCATTTTTCAACTCGCTTTCTTGGGAGCTGGCCGCAAAAGCGCAGGATTGCTTCAGGCCCTATTTTGGTCCCGGGCGGCAGGCTGAGCCTGTGGTTAATTCTTCTTCCTGATGGGAAAATAGAGTGACCTGTGCCTGTCCCAACACCTAGAGCTAGTGTCTCATTGGTTCCCCCTCTTCCCGTTCATCCTCAGGACAAATTGCAACCTGTACGGAACAGGAGGTTAAAGGTGCTGATTCTCCAAGGAGGGAGATTGCTAGTAAAGCGGCTGGAATGGGGAACCCGAGCACAAGGAGATGAGAAATGAGGTGCGTTTTAGAAACCTTTCCCGATCACACGGTGTACCATCTTCTGGGTTTCTCATGCATGTTTTCGAAGTAGGAAGATGCCCTTGAACCTGGAGATTTGGGACCCGTGGGATGGGAACCACGCAGTATTACTCTAAAGGGTCTGCGTTTGCTCACCCAACCTCACCAAACCTCTCAGCCCCAAGAGTGTCCACCCTTATGTCTCAATCAGCTGTGGGTCTAGATATGGTCAATCCAGGTGGCATCACAGCCCCTGAACGAATTTAGTAAGAATTTCTCTCTCTTTCACTGTCTTTGTTTCACGGGTTTTTAAAAGTGATTGATTTTTATAAAGGGGTTTAGCTGCTTTTCACTGCTGTGTTTATGCCGCTTTACACCCACTTGACTCACTTACAGAGAGATATCAATACATAGGTTTTAACATTCTTACTAGTCAGATATATTCTTGGGCGGTGAATAGGGGGTGTTGAGTCCAGTTCACTGAGCAAGGAGTAGGTCGTGTCTATTACATATTGGGTTTATGGAACGGTCTCTGAGCTAATTGGAAACCCTTCTTTTATGCATCACCCCACCTCACCTTTCCCGTTAAGCAGCCATAGTGTGTTTTCTAAACGTGTGACTCTGTTCTGTTTTGTAATTCAGTTCAAGGGTAGCAATTTTTACATTCCCTCTATAAGTGATATCTTATGATAAGTGTCTTTTTCTGTGTGACTTATTTCACTTAGAATCGTCGTACCTAAATCCACTCATCATGCTGCTACTAGCCTTATGACGTTGATTTCATGGCTGAGTGATATTCCATTGTACATAAGGACCACAACTTCTTTATCCAGTTTTCTCTTTCCTGGGATATTTAGGGTGTAACGAAGTGGAGGTTCTTGTCAACAGAGTAGCCCTAAACTTTGGGGTGCCTGTG
This sequence comes from Balaenoptera ricei, assembly GCF_028023285.1. Taxonomy (NCBI): domain Eukaryota; kingdom Metazoa; phylum Chordata; class Mammalia; order Artiodactyla; family Balaenopteridae; genus Balaenoptera; species Balaenoptera ricei. The sequence continues at coordinate 19,124 of NW_026777994.1, forward strand.
TCTTGCTGATTTTTAGTTTTCCCAATTTATACGCCCATGAGTGGAAGTGCCCTATGCTCTCTAAGCTGAGTTTTTTCGATGTTTCAGGACACACCGTACACTTCTCCAGAGTGGCTGTTGGCAATTTACATCCCGCCCATCAGCGTAGCAAGGCTCCCGTTTCTCCATGGCCTGTCCTGCATTTCTGGTTTTGACACTTTATTCAGCATGGCCCTTTTGACCGATGGGAAGCGAGACTTCTTTGTAGCGCTGATTTGCCTTTCCAGGTTGCTTGGTTGGCCAAAAAGGGCGTATGCGTTTTTTCCTGAATATATTCAGGAAAAAACGCATACGCCCTTTTTGGCCAAGGGCATCATTGTCGAGGTTTTGCCGCTTTTCCCGTGCTTTAAAGGCGATTCGAATCTACCTCCTGAAATCTGTTTCCTGCAATTCTGCCTTGCTTTCAAATCCTCTTCGTTGTCTTCCATCAATATATTTGAGGACGAGAGTTATGATTTATAACTCTGCAGGTTTGTGAATTGCAGTGCCCCTGAGCTCCATTTTTCAACTCGCTTTCTTGGGAGCTGGCCGCAAAAGCGCAGGATTGCTTCAGGCCCTATTTTGGTCCCGGGCGGCAGGCTGAGCCTGTGGTTAATTCTTCTTCCTGATGGGAAAATAGAGTGACCTGTGCCTGTCCCAACACCTAGAGCTAGTGTCTCATTGGTTCCCCCTCTTCCCGTTCATCCTCAGGACAAATTGCAACCTGTACGGAACAGGAGGTTAAAGGTGCTGATTCTCCAAGGAGGGAGATTGCTAGTAAAGCGGCTGGAATGGGGAACCCGAGCACAAGGAGATGAGAAATGAGGTGCGTTTTAGAAACCTTTCCCGATCACACGGTGTACCATCTTCTGGGTTTCTCATGCATGTTTTCGAAGTAGGAAGATGCCCTTGAACCTGGAGATTTGGGACCCGTGGGATGGGAACCACGCAGTATTACTCTAAAGGGTCTGCGTTTGCTCACCCAACCTCACCAAACCTCTCAGCCCCAAGAGTGTCCACCCTTATGTCTCAATCAGCTGTGGGTCTAGATATGGTCAATCCAGGTGGCATCACAGCCCCTGAACGAATTTAGTAAGAATTTCTCTCTCTTTCACTGTCTTTGTTTCACGGGTTTTTAAAAGTGATTGATTTTTATAAAGGGGTTTAGCTGCTTTTCACTGCTGTGTTTATGCCGCTTTACACCCACTTGACTCACTTACAGAGAGATATCAATACATAGGTTTTAACATTCTTACTAGTCAGATATATTCTTGGGCGGTGAATAGGGGGTGTTGAGTCCAGTTCACTGAGCAAGGAGTAGGTCGTGTCTATTACATATTGGGTTTATGGAACGGTCTCTGAGCTAATTTGAAACCCTTCTTTTATGCATCACCCCACCTCACCTTTCCCGTTAAGCAGCCATAGTGTGTTTTCTAAACGTGTGACTCTGTTCTGTTTTGTAATTCAGTTCAAGGGTAGCAATTTTTACATTCCCTCTATAAGTGATATCTTATGATAAGTGTCTTTTTCTGTGTGACTTATTTCACTTAGAATCGTCGTACCTAAATCCACTCATCATGCTGCTACTAGCCTTATGACGTTGATTTCATGGCTGAGTGATATTCCATTGTACATAAGGACCACAACTTCTTTATCCAGTTTTCTCTTTCCTGGGATATTTAGGGTGTAACGAAGTGGAGGTTCTTGTCAACAGAGCAGCCCTAAACTTTGGGGTGCCTGTGTCTTGCTGATTTTTAGTTTTCCCAATTTATACGCCCATGAGTGGAAGTGCCCTATGCTCTCTAAGCTGAGTTTTTTCGATGTTTCAGGACACACCGTACACTTCTCCAGAGTGGCTGTTGGCAATTTACATCCCGCCCATCAGCGTAGCAAGGCTCCCGTTTCTCCATGGCCTGTCCTGCATTTCTGGTTTTGACACTTTATTCAGCATGGCCCTTTTGACCGATGGGAAGCGAGACTTCTTTGTAGCGCTGATTTGCCTTTCCAGGTTGCTTGGTTGGCCAAAAAGGGCGTATGCGTTTTTTCCTGAATATATTCAGGAAAAAACGCATACGCCCTTTTTGGCCAAGGGCATCATTGTCGAGGTTTTGCCGCTTTTCCCGTGCTTTAAAGGCGATTCGAATCTACCTCCTGAAATCTGTTTCCTGCAATTCTGCCTTGCTTTCAAATCCTCTTCGTTGTCTTCCATCAATATATTTGAGGACGAGAGTTATGATTTATAACTCTGCAGGTTTGTGAATTGCAGTGCCCCTGAGCTCCATTTTTCAACTCGCTTTCTTGGGAGCTGGCCGCAAAAGTGCTGGATTGCTTTAGGGCCTATTCTGTTTCCGGGCGGAAGGCTGAGCCTGTGGTTAATTCTTCTTCCTGATGGGAAAATAGAGTGACCTGTGCCTGTCCCAACACCTAGAGCTAGTGTCTCATTGGTTCCCCCTCTTCCCGTTCATCCTCAGGACAAATTGCAACCTGTACGGAACAGGAGGTTAAAGGTGCTGATTCTCCAAGGAGGGAGATTGCTAGTAAAGCGGCTGGAATGGGGAACCCGAGCACAAGGAGATGAGAAATGAGGTGCGTTTTAGAAACCTTTCCCGATCACACGGTGTACCATCTTCTGGGTTTCTCATGCATGTTTTCGAAGTAGGAAGATGCCCTTGAACCTGGAGATTTGGGACCCATGGGATGGGAATCACGCAGTATTACTCTAAAGGGTCTGCGTTTGCTCACCCAACCTCACCAAACCTCTCAGCCCCAAGAGTGTCCACCCTTATGTCTCAATCAGCTGTGGGTCTAGATATGGTCAATCCAGGTGGCATCACAGCCCCTGAACGAATTTAGTAAGAATTTCTCTCTCTTTCACTGTCTTTGTTTCACGGGTTTTTAAAAGTGATTGATTTTTATAAAGGGGTTTAGCTGCTTTTCACTGCTGTGTTTATGCCGCTTTACACCCACTTGACTCACTTACAGAGAGATATCAATACATAGGTTTTAACATTCTTACTAGTCAGATATATTCTTGGGCGGTGAATAGGGGGTGTTGAGTCCATTTCACTGAGCAAGGAGTAGGTCGTGTCTATTACATATTGGGTTTATGGAACGGTCTCTGAGCTAATTGGAAACCCTTCTTTTATGCATCACCCCACCTCACCTTTCCCGTTAAGCAGCCATAGTGTGTTTTCTAAACGTGTGACTCTGTTCTGTTTTGTAATTCAGTTCAAGGGTAGCAATTTTTACATTCCCTCTATAAGTGATATCTTATGATAAGTGTCTTTTTCTGTGTGACTTATTTCACTTAGAATCGTCGTACCTAAATCCACTCATCATGCTGCTACTAGCCTTATGACGTTGATTTCATGGCTGAGTGATATTCCATTGTACATAAGGACCACAACTTCTTTATCCAGTTTTCTCTTTCCTGGGATATTTAGGGTGTAACGAAGTGGAGGTTCTTGTCAACAGAGCAGCCCTAAACTTTGGGGTGCCTGTGTCTTGCTGATTTTTAGTTTTCCCAATTTATACGCCCATGAGTGGAAGTGCCCTATGCTCTCTAAGCTGAGTTTTTTCGATGTTTCAGGACACACCGTACACTTCTCCAGAGTGGCTGTTGGCAATTTACATCCCGCCCATCAGCGTAGCAAGGCTCCCGTTTCTCCATGGCCTGTCCTGCATTTCTGGTTTTGACACTTTATTCAGCATGGCCCTTTTGACCGATGGGTAGCGAGACTTCTTTGTAGCGCTGATTTGCCTTTCCAGGTTGCTTGGTTGGCCAAAAAGGGCGTATGCGTTTTTTCCTGAATATATTCAGGAAAAAACGCATACGCCCTTTTTGGCCAAGGGCATCATTGTCGAGGTTTTGCCGCTTTTCCCGTGCTTTAAAGGCGATTCGAATCTACCTCCTGAAATCTGTTTCCTGCAATTCTGCCTTGCTTTCAAATCCTCTTCGTTGTCTTCCATCAATATATTTGAGGACGAGAGTTATGATTTATAACTCTGCAGGTTTGTGAATTGCAGTGCCCCTGAGCTCCATCTTTCAACTCGCTTTCTTGGGAGCTGGCCGCAAAAGCGCAGGATTGCTTCAGGCCCTATTTTGGTCCCGGGCGGCAGGCTGAGCCTGTGGTTAATTCTTCTTCCTGATGGGAAAATAGAGTGACCTGTGCCTGTCCCAACACCTAGAGCTAGTGTCTCATTGGTTCCCCCTCTTCCCGTTCATCCTCAGGACAAATTGCAACCTGTACGGAACAGGAGGTTAAAGGTGCTGATTCTCCAAGGAGGGAGATTGCTAGTAAAGCGGCTGGAATGGGGAACCCGAGCACAAGGAGATGAGAAATGAGGTGCGTTTTAGAAACCTTTCCCGATCACACGGTGTACCATCTTCTGGGTTTCTCATGCATGTTTTCGAAGTAGGAAGATGCCCTTGAACCTGGAGATTTGGGACCCGTGGGATGGGAACCACGCAGTATTACTCTAAAGGGTCTGCGTTTGCTCACCCAACCTCACCAAACCTCTCAGCCCCAAGAGTGTCCACCCTTATGTCTCAATCAGCTGTGGGTCTAGATATGGTCAATCCAGGTGGCATCACAGCCCCTGAACGAATTTAGTAAGAATTTCTCTCTCTTTCACTGTCTTTGTTTCACGGGTTTTTAAAAGTGATTGATTTTTATAAAGGGGTTTAGCTGCTTTTCACTGCTGTGTTTATGCCGCTTTACACCCACTTGACTCACTTACAGAGAGATATCAATACATAGGTTTTAGCATTCTTACTAGTCAGATATATTCTTGGGCGGTGAATAGGGGGTGTTGAGTCCAGTTCACTGAGCAAGGAGTAGGTCGTGTCTATTACATATTGGGTTTATGGAACGGTCTCTGAGCTAATTGGAAACCCTTCTTTTATGCATCACCCCACCTCACCTTTCCCGTTAAGCAGCCATAGTGTGTTTTCTAAACGTGTGACTCTGTTCTGTTTTGTAATTCAGTTCAAGGGTAGCAATTTTTACATTCCCTCTATAAGTGATATCTTATGATAAGTGTCTTTTTCTGTGTGACTTATTTCACTTAGAATCGTCGTACCTAAATCCACTCATCATGCTGCTACTAGCCTTATGACGTTGATTTCATGGCTGAGTGATATTCCATTGTACATAAGGACCACAACTTCTTTATCCAGTTTTCTCTTTCCTGGGATATTTAGGGTGTAACGAAGTGGAGGTTCTTGTCAACAGAGCAGCCCTAAACTTTGGGGTGCCTGTGTCTTGCTGATTTTTAGTTTTCCCAATTTATACGCCCATGAGTGGAAGTGCCCTATGCTCTCTAAGCTGAGTTTTTTCGATGTTTCAGGACACACCGTACACTTCTCCAGAGTGGCTGTTGGCAATTTACATCCCGCCCATCAGCGTAGCAAGGCTCCCGTTTCTCCATGGCCTGTCCTGCATTTCTGGTTTTGACACTTTATTCAGCATGGCCCTTTTGACCGATGGGTAGCGAGACTTCTTTGTAGCGCTGATTTGCCTTTCCAGGTTGCTTGGTTGGCCAAAAAGGGCGTATGCGTTTTTTCCTGAATATATTCAGGAAAAAACGCATACGCCCTTTTTGGCCAAGGGCATCATTGTCGAGGTTTTGCCGCTTTTCCCGTGCTTTAAAGGCGATTCGAATCTACCTCCTGAAATCTGTTTCCTGCAATTCTGCCTTGCTTTCAAATCCTCTTCGTTGTCTTCCATCAATATATTTGAGGACGAGAGTTATGATTTATAACTCTGCAGGTTTGTGAATTGCAGTGCCCCTGAGCTCCATTTTTCAACTCGCTTTCTTGGGAGCTGGCCGCAAAAGCGCAGGATTGCTTCAGGCCCTATTTTGGTCCCGGGCGGCAGGCTGAGCCTGTGGTTAATTCTTCTTCCTGATGGGAAAATAGAGTGACCTGTGCCTGTCCCAACACCTAGAGCTAGTGTCTCATTGGTTCCCCCTCTTCCCGTTCATCCTCAGGACAAATTGCAACCTGTACGGAACAGGAGGTTAAAGGTGCTGATTCTCCAAGGAGGGAGATTGCTAGTAAAGCGGCTGGAATGGGGAACCCGAGCACAAGGAGATGAGAAATGAGGTGCGTTTTAGAAACCTTTCCCGATCACACGGTGTACCATCTTCTGGGTTTCTCATGCATGTTTTCGAAGTAGGAAGATGCCCTTGAACCTGGAGATTTGGGACCCGTGGGATGGGAACCACGCAGTATTACTCTAAAGGGTCTGCGTTTGCTCACCCAACCTCACCAAACCTCTCAGCCCCAAGAGTGTCCACCCTTATGTCTCAATCAGCTGTGGGTCTAGATATGGTCAATCCAGGTGGCATCACAGCCCCTGAACGAATTTAGTAAGAATTTCTCTCTCTTTCACTGTCTTTGTTTCACGGGTTTTTAAAAGTGATTGATTTTTATAAAGGGGTTTAGCTGCTTTTCACTGCTGTGTTTATGCCGCTTTACACCCACTTGACTCACTTACAGAGAGATATCAATACATAGGTTTTAACATTCTTACTAGTCAGATATATTCTTGGGCGGTGAATAGGGGGTGTTGAGTCCAGTTCACTGAGCAAGGAGTAGGTCGTGTCTATTACATATTGGGTTTATGGAACGGTCTCTGAGCTAATTGGAAACCCTTCTTTTATGCATCACCCCACCTCACCTTTCCCGTTAAGCAGCCATAGTGTGTTTTCTAAACGTGTGACTCTGTTCTGTTTTGTAATTCAGTTCAAGGGTAGCAATTTTTACATTCCCTCTATAAGTGATATCTTATGATAAGTGTCTTTTTCTGTGTGACTTATTTCACTTAGAATCGTCGTACCTAAATCCACTCATCATGCTGCTACTAGCCTTATGACGTTGATTTCATGGCTGAGTGATATTCCATTGTACATAAGGACCACAACTTCTTTATCCAGTTTTCTCTTTCCTGGGATATTTAGGGTGTAACGAAGTGGAGGTTCTTGTCAACAGAGTAGCCCTAAACTTTGGGGTGCCTGTGTCTTGCTGATTTTTAGTTTTCCCAATTTATACGCCCATGAGTGGAAGTGCCCTATGCTCTCTAAGCTGAGTTTTTTCGATGTTTCAGGACACACCGTACACTTCTCCAGAGTGGCTGTTGGCAATTTACATCCCGCCCATCAGCGTAGCAAGGCTCCCGTTTCTCCATGGCCTGTCCTGCATTTCTGGTTTTGACACTTTATTCAGCATGGCCCTTTTGACCGATGGGAAGCGAGACTTCTTTGTAGCGCTGATTTGCCTTTCCAGGTTGCTTGGTTGGCCAAAAAGGGCGTATGCGTTTTTTCCTGAATATATTCAGGAAAAAACGCATACGCCCTTTTTGGCCAAGGGCATCATTGTCGAGGTTTTGCCGCTTTTCCCGTGCTTTAAAGGCGATTCGAATCTACCTCCTGAAATCTGTTTCCTGCAATTCTGCCTTGCTTTCAAATCCTCTTCGTTGTCTTCCATCAATATATTTGAGGACGAGAGTTATGATTTATAACTCTGCAGGTTTGTGAATTGCAGTGCCCCTGAGCTCCATTTTTCAACTCGCTTTCTTGGGAGCTGGCCGCAAAAGCGCAGGATTGCTTCAGGCCCTATTTTGGTCCCGGGCGGCAGGCTGAGCCTGTGGTTAATTCTTCTTCCTGATGGGAAAATAGAGTGACCTGTGCCTGTCCCAACACCTAGAGCTAGTGTCTCATTGGTTCCCCCTCTTCCCGTTCATCCTCAGGACAAATTGCAACCTGTACGGAACAGGAGGTTAAAGGTGCTGATTCTCCAAGGAGGGAGATTGCTAGTAAAGCGGCTGGAATGGGGAACCCGAGCACAAGGAGATGAGAAATGAGGTGCGTTTTAGAAACCTTTCCCGATCACACGGTGTACCATCTTCTGGGTTTCTCATGCATGTTTTCGAAGTAGGAAGATGCCCTTGAACCTGGAGATTTGGGACCCGTGGGATGGGAACCACGCAGTATTACTCTAAAGGGTCTGCGTTTGCTCACCCAACCTCACCAAACCTCTCAGCCCCAAGAGTGTCCACCCTTATGTCTCAATCAGCTGTGGGTCTAGATATGGTCAATCCAGGTGGCATCACAGCCCCTGAACGAATTTAGTAAGAATTTCTCTCTCTTTCACTGTCTTTGTTTCACGGGTTTTTAAAAGTGATTGATTTTTATAAAGGGGTTTAGCTGCTTTTCACTGCTGTGTTTATGCCGCTTTACACCCACTTGACTCACTTACAGAGAGATATCAATACATAGGTTTTAACATTCTTACTAGTCAGATATATTCTTGGGCGGTGAATAGGGGGTGTTGAGTCCAGTTCACTGAGCAAGGAGTAGGTCGTGTCTATTACATATTGGGTTTATGGAACGGTCTCTGAGCTAATTTGAAACCCTTCTTTTATGCATCACCCCACCTCACCTTTCCCGTTAAGCAGCCATAGTGTGTTTTCTAAACGTGTGACTCTGTTCTGTTTTGTAATTCAGTTCAAGGGTAGCAATTTTTACATTCCCTCTATAAGTGATATCTTATGATAAGTGTCTTTTTCTGTGTGACTTATTTCACTTAGAATCGTCGTACCTAAATCCACTCATCATGCTGCTACTAGCCTTATGACGTTGATTTCATGGCTGAGTGATATTCCATTGTACATAAGGACCACAACTTCTTTATCCAGTTTTCTCTTTCCTGGGATATTTAGGGTGTAACGAAGTGGAGGTTCTTGTCAACAGAGCAGCCCTAAACTTTGGGGTGCCTGTGTCTTGCTGATTTTTAGTTTTCCCAATTTATACGCCCATGAGTGGAAGTGCCCTATGCTCTCTAAGCTGAGTTTTTTCGATGTTTCAGGACACACCGTACACTTCTCCAGAGTGGCTGTTGGCAATTTACATCCCGCCCATCAGCGTAGCAAGGCTCCCGTTTCTCCATGGCCTGTCCTGCATTTCTGGTTTTGACACTTTATTCAGCATGGCCCTTTTGACCGATGGGAAGCGAGACTTCTTTGTAGCGCTGATTTGCCTTTCCAGGTTGCTTGGTTGGCCAAAAAGGGCGTATGCGTTTTTTCCTGAATATATTCAGGAAAAAACGCATACGCCCTTTTTGGCCAAGGGCATCATTGTCGAGGTTTTGCCGCTTTTCCCGTGCTTTAAAGGCGATTCGAATCTACCTCCTGAAATCTGTTTCCTGCAATTCTGCCTTGCTTTCAAATCCTCTTCGTTGTCTTCCATCAATATATTTGAGGACGAGAGTTATGATTTATAACTCTGCAGGTTTGTGAATTGCAGTGCCCCTGAGCTCCATTTTTCAACTCGCTTTCTTGGGAGCTGGCCGCAAAAGTGCTGGATTGCTTTAGGGCCTATTCTGTTTCCGGGCGGAAGGCTGAGCCTGTGGTTAATTCTTCTTCCTGATGGGAAAATAGAGTGACCTGTGCCTGTCCCAACACCTAGAGCTAGTGTCTCATTGGTTCCCCCTCTTCCCGTTCATCCTCAGGACAAATTGCAACCTGTACGGAACAGGAGGTTAAAGGTGCTGATTCTCCAAGGAGGGAGATTGCTAGTAAAGCGGCTGGAATGGGGAACCCGAGCACAAGGAGATGAGAAATGAGGTGCGTTTTAGAAACCTTTCCCGATCACACGGTGTACCATCTTCTGGGTTTCTCATGCATGTTTTCGAAGTAGGAAGATGCCCTTGAACCTGGAGATTTGGGACCCATGGGATGGGAATCACGCAGTATTACTCTAAAGGGTCTGCGTTTGCTCACCCAACCTCACCAAACCTCTCAGCCCCAAGAGTGTCCACCCTTATGTCTCAATCAGCTGTGGGTCTAGATATGGTCAATCCAGGTGGCATCACAGCCCCTGAACGAATTTAGTAAGAATTTCTCTCTCTTTCACTGTCTTTGTTTCACGGGTTTTTAAAAGTGATTGATTTTTATAAAGGGGTTTAGCTGCTTTTCACTGCTGTGTTTATGCCGCTTTACACCCACTTGACTCACTTACAGAGAGATATCAATACATAGGTTTTAACATTCTTACTAGTCAGATATATTCTTGGGCGGTGAATAGGGGGTGTTGAGTCCATTTCACTGAGCAAGGAGTAGGTCGTGTCTATTACATATTGGGTTTATGGAACGGTCTCTGAGCTAATTGGAAACCCTTCTTTTATGCATCACCCCACCTCACCTTTCCCGTTAAGCAGCCATAGTGTGTTTTCTTTAAACGTGTGACTCTGTTCTGTTTGTAATTCAGTTCAAGGGTAGCAATTTTTACATTCCCTCTATAAGTGATATCTTATGATAAGTGTCTTTTCTGTGTGACTTATTTCACTTAGAATCGTCGTACCTAAATCCACTCATCATGCTGCTACTAGCCTTATGACGTTGATTTCATGGCTGAGTGATATTCCATTGTACATAAGGACCACAACTTCTTTATCCAGTTTTCTCTTTCCTGGGATATTTAGGGTGTAACGAAGTGGAGGTTCTTGTCAACAGAGCAGCCCTAAACTTTGGGGTGCCTGTGTCTTGCTGATTTTTAGTTTTCCCAATTTATACGCCCATGAGTGGAAGTGCCCTATGCTCTCTAAGCTGAGTTTTTTCGATGTTTCAGGACACACCGTACACTTCTCCAGAGTGGCTGTTGGCAATTTACATCCCGCCCATCAGCGTAGCAAGGCTCCCGTTTCTCCATGGCCTGTCCTGCATTTCTGGTTTTGACACTTTATTCAGCATGGCCCTTTTGACCGATGGGTAGCGAGACTTCTTTGTAGCGCTGATTTGCCTTTCCAGGTTGCTTGGTTGGCCAAAAGGGCGTATGCGTTTTTTCCTGAATATATTCAGGAAAAAACGCATACGCCCTTTTTGGCCAAGGGCATCATTGTCGAGGTTTGCCGCTTTTCCCGTGCTTTAAAGGCGATTCGAATCTACCTCCTGAAATCTGTTTCCTGCAATTCTGCCTTGCTTTCAAATCCTCTTCGTTGTCTTCCATCAATATATTTGAGGACGAGAGTTATGATTTATAACTCTGCAGGTTTGTGAATTGCAGTGCCCTGAGCTCCATCTTTCAACTCGCTTTCTTGGGAGCTGGCCGCAAAAGCGCAGGATTGCTTCAGGCCCTATTTTGGTCCCGGGCGGCAGGCTGAGCCTGTGGTTAATTCTTCTTCCTGATGGGAAAATAGAGTGACCTGTGCCTGTCCAACACCTAGAGCTAGTGTCTCATTGGTTCCCCTCTTCCCGTTCATCCTCAGGACAAATTGCAACCTGTACGGAACAGAGGTTAAAGGTGCTGATTCTCCAAGGAGGGAGATTGCTAGTAAAGCGGCTGGAATGGGGAACCCGAGCACAAGGAGATGAGAAATGAGGTGCGTTTTAGAAACCTTTCCCGATCACACGGTGTACCATCTTCTGGGTTTCTCATGCATGTTTTCGAAGTAGGAAGATGCCCTTGAACCTGGAGATTTGGGACCCGTGGGATGGGAACCACGCAGTATTACTCTAAAGGGTCTGCGTTTGCTCACCCAACCTCACCAAACCTCTCAGCCCCAAGAGTGTCCACCCTTATGTCTCAATCAGCTGTGGGTCTAGATATGGTCAATCCAGGTGGCATCACAGCCCCTGAACGAATTTAGTAAGAATTTCTCTCTCTTTCACTGTCTTTGTTTCACGGGTTTTTAAAAGTGATTGATTTTTATAAAGGGGTTTAGCTGCTTTTCACTGCTGTGTTTATGCCGCTTTACACCCACTTGACTCACTTACAGAGAGATATCAATACATAGGTTTTAGCATTCTTACTAGTCAGATATATTCTTGGGCGGTGAATAGGGGGTGTTGAGTCCAGTTCACTGAGCAAGGAGTAGGTCGTGTCTATTACATATTGGGTTTATGGAACGGTCTCTGAGCTAATTGGAAACCCTTCTTTTATGCATCACCCCACCTCACCTTTCCCGTTAAGCAGCCATAGTGTGTTTTCTAAACGTGTGACTCTGTTCTGTTTTGTAATTCAGTTCAAGGGTAGCAATTTTTACATTCCCTCTATAAGTGATATCTTATGATAAGTGTCTTTTTCTGTGTGACTTATTTCACTTAGAATCGTCGTACCTAAATCCACTCATCATGCTGCTACTAGCCTTATGACGTTGATTTCATGGCTGAGTGATATTCCATTGTACATAAGGACCACAACTTCTTTATCCAGTTTTCTCTTTCCTGGGATATTTAGGGTGTAACGAAGTGGAGGTTCTTGTCAACAGAGCAGCCCTAAACTTTGGGGTGCCTGTGTCTTGCTGATTTTTAGTTTTCCCAATTTATACGCCCATGAGTGGAAGTGCCCTATGCTCTCTAAGCTGAGTTATTTCGATGTTTCAGGACACACCGTACACTTCTCCAGAGTGGCTGTTGGCAATTTACATCCCGCCCATCAGCGTAGCAAGGCTCCCGTTTCTCCATGGCCTGTCCTGCATTTCTGGTTTTGACACTTTATTCAGCATGGCCCTTTTGACCGATGGGTAGCGAGACTTCTTTGTAGCGCTGATTTGCCTTTCCAGGTTGCTTGGTTGGCCAAAAAGGGCGTATGCGTTTTTTCCTGAATATATTCAGGAAAAAACGCATACGCCCTTTTTGGCCAAGGGCATCATTGTCGAGGTTTTGCCGCTTTTCCCGTGCTTTAAAGGCGATTTGAATCTACCTCCTGAAATCTGTTTCCTGCAATTCTGCCTTGCTTTCAAATCCTCTTCGTTGTCTTCCATCAATATATTTGAGGACGAGAGTTATGATTTATAACTCTGCAGGTTTGTGAATTGCAGTGCCCCTGAGCTCCATTTTTCAACTCGTTTTCTTGGGAGCTGGCCGCAAAAGCGCAGGATTGCTTCAGGCCCTATTTTGGTCCCGGGCGGCAGGCTGAGCCTGTGGTTAATTCTTCTTCCTGATGGGAAAATAGAGTGACCTGTGCCTGTCCCAACACCTAGAGCTAGTGTCTCATTGGTTCCCCCTCTTCCCGTTCATCCTCAGGACAAATTGCAACCTGTACGGAACAGGAGGTTAAAGGTGCTGATTCTCCAAGGAGGGAGATTGCTAGTAAAGCGGCTGGAATGGCGAACCCGAGCACAAGGAGATGAGAAATGAGGTGCGTTTTAGAAACCTTTCCCGATCACACGGTGTACCATCTTCTGGGTTTCTCATGCATGTTTTCGAAGTAGGAAGATGCCCTTGAACCTGGAGATTTGGGACCCATGGAATGGGAACCACGCAGTATTACTCTAAAGGGTCTGCGTTTGCTCACCCAACCTCACCAAACCTCTCAGCCCCAAGAGTGTCCACCCTTATGTCTCAATCAGCTGTGGGTCTAGATATGGTCAATCCAGGTGGCATCACAGCCCCTGAACGAATTTAGTAAGAATTTCTCTCTCTTTCACTGTCTTTGTTTCACGGGTTTTTAAAAGTGATTGATTTTTATAAAGGGGTTTAGCTGCTTTTCACTGCTGTGTTTATGCCGCTTTACACCCACTTGACTCACTTACAGAGAGATATCAATACATAGGTTTTAACATTCTTACTAGTCAGATATATTCTTGGGCGGTGAATAGGGGGTGTTGAGTCCAGTTCACTGAGCAAGGAGTAGGTCGTGTCTATTACATATTGGGTTTATGGAACGGTCTCTGAGCTAATTGGAAACCCTTCTTTTATGCATCACCCCACCTCACCTTTCCCGTTAAGCAGCCATAGTGTGTTTTCTAAACGTGTGACTCTGTTCTGTTTTGTAATTCAGTTCAAGGGTAGCAATTTTTACATTCCCTCTATAAGTGATATCTTATGATAAGTGTCTTTTTCTGTGTGACTTATTTCACTTAGAATCGTCGTACCTAAATCCACTCATCATGCTGCTACTAGCCTTATGACGTTGATTTCATGGCTGAGTGATATTCCATTGTACATAAGGACCACAACTTCTTTATCCAGTTTTCTCTTTCCTGGGATATTTAGGGTGTAACGAAGTGGAGGTTCTTGTCAACAGAGCAGCCCTAAACTTTGGGGTGCCTGTGTCTTGCTGATTTTTAGTTTTCCCAATTTATACGCCCATGAGTGGAAGTGCCCTATGCTCTCTAAGCTGAGTTATTTCGATGTTTCAGGACACACCGTACACTTCTCCAGAGTGGCTGTTGGCAATTTACATCCCGCCCATCAGCGTAGCAAGGCTCCCGTTTCTCCATGGCCTGTCCTGCATTTCTGGTTTTGACACTTTATTCAGCATGGCCCTTTTGACCGATGGGTAGCGAGACTTCTTTGTAGCGCTGATTTGCCTTTCCAGGTTGCTTGGTTGGCCAAAAAGGGCGTATGCGTTTTTTCCTGAATATATTCAGGAAAAAACGCATACGCCCTTTTTGGCCAAGGGCATCATTGTCGAGGTTTTGCCGCTTTTCCCGTGCTTTAAAGGCGATTTGAATCTACCTCCTGAAATCTGTTTCCTGCAATTCTGCCTTGCTTTCAAATCCTCTTCGTTGTCTTCCATCAATATATTTGAGGACGAGAGTTATGATTTATAACTCTGCAGGTTTGTGAATTGCAGTGCCCCTGAGCTCCATTTTTCAACTCGCTTTCTTGGGAGCTGGCCGCAAAAGCGCAGGATTGCTTCAGGCCCTATTTTGGTCCCGGGCGGCAGGCTGAGCCTGTGGTTAATTCTTCTTCCTGATGGGAAAATAGAGTGACCTGTGCCTGTCCCAACACCTAGAGCTAGTGTCTCATTGGTTCCCCCTCTTCCCGTTCATCCTCAGGACAAATTGCAACCTGTACGGAACAGGAGGTTAAAGGTGCTGATTCTCCAAGGAGGGAGATTGCTAGTAAAGCGGCTGGAATGGGGAACCCGAGCACAAGGAGATGAGAAATGAGGTGCGTTTTAGAAACCTTTCCCGATCACACGGTGTACCATCTTCTGGGTTTCTCATGCATGTTTTCGAAGTAGGAAGATGCCCTTGAACCTGGAGATTTGGGACCCGTGGGATGGGAACCACGCAGTATTACTCTAAAGGGTCTGCGTTTGCTCACCCCAACCTCACCAAACCTCTCAGCCCCAAGAGTGTCCACCCTTATGTCTCAATCAGCTGTGGGTCTAGATATGGTCAATCCAGGTGGCATCACAGCCCCTGAACGAATTTAGTAAGAATTTCTCTCTCTTTCACTGTCTTTGTTTCACGGGTTTTTAAAAGTGATTGATTTTTATAAAGGGGTTTAGCTGCTTTTCACTGCTGTGTTTATGCCGCTTTACACCCACTTGACTCACTTACAGAGAGATATCAATACATAGGTTTTAACATTCTTACTAGTCAGATATATTCTTGGGCGGTGAATAGGGGGTGTTGAGTCCAGTTCACTGAGCAAGGAGTAGGTCGTGTCTATTACATATTGGGTTTATGGAACGGTCTCTGAGCTAATTGGAAACCCTTCTTTTATGCATCACCCCACCTCACCTTTCCCGTTAAGCAGCCATAGTGTGTTTTCTAAACGTGTGACTCTGTTCTGTTTTGTAATTCAGTTCAAGGGTAGCAATTTTTACATTCCCTCTATAAGTGATATCTTATGATAAGTGTCTTTTTCTGTGTGACTTATTTCACTTAGAATCGTCGTACCTAAATCCATTCATCATGCTGTTACTAGCCTTATGACGTTGATTTCATGGCTGAGTGATATTCCATTGTACATAAGGACCACAACTTCTTTATCCAGTTTTCTCTTTCCTGGGATATTTAGGGTGTAACGAAGTGGAGGTTCTTGTCAACAGAGCAGCCCTAAACTTTGGGGTGCCTGTGTCTTGCTGATTTTTAGTTTTCCCAATTTATACGCCCATGAGTGGAAGTGCCCTATGCTCTCTAAGCTGAGTTATTTCGATGTTTCAGGACACACCGTACACTTCTCCAGAGTGGCTGTTGGCAATTTACATCCCGCCCATCAGCGTAGCAAGGCTCCCGTTTCTCCATGGCCTGTCCTGCATTTCTGGTTTTGACATTTTATTCAGCATGGCCCTTTTGACCGATGGGCAGCGAGACTTCTTTGTAGCGCTGATTTGCCTTTCCAGGTTGCTTGGTTGGCCAAAAAGGGCGTATGCGTTTTTTCCTGAATATATTCAGGAAAAAACGCATACGCCCTTTTTGGCCAAGGGCATCATTGTCGAGGTTTTGCCGCTTTTCCCGTGCTTTAAAGGCGATTCGAATCTACCTCCTGAAATCTGTTTCCTGCAATTCTGCCTTGCTTTCAAATCCTCTTCGTTGTCTTCCATCAATATATTTGAGGACGAGAGTTATGATTTATAACTCTGCAGGTTTGTGAATTGCAGTGCCCCTGAGCTCCATTTTTCAACTCGCTTTCTTGGGAGCTGGCCGCAAAAGCGCTGGATTGCTTCAGGGCCTATTCTGTTTCCGGGCGGAAGGCTGAGCCTGTGGTTAATTCTTCTTCCTGATGGGAAAATAGAGTGACCTGTGCCTGTCCCAACACCTAGAGATAGTGTCTCATTGGTTCCCCCTCTTCCCGTTCATCCTCAGGACAAATTGCAACCTGTACGGAACAGGAGGTTAAAGGTGCTGATTCTCCAAGGAGGGAGATTGCTAGTAAAGCGGCTGGAATGGCGAACCCAAGCACAAGGAGATGAGAAATGAGGTGCGTTTTAGAAACCTTTCCCGATCACACGGTGCACCATCTTCTGGGTTTCTCATGCATGTTTTCGAAGTAGGAAGATGCCCTTGAACCTGGAGATTTGGGACCCATGGGATGGGAACCACGCAGTATTACTTTAAAGGTTCTGCGTTTGCTCACCCAACCTCACCAAACCTCTCAGCCCCAAGAGTGTCCACCCTTATGTCTCAATCAGCTGTGGGTCTAGATATGGTCAATCCAGGTGGCATCACAGCCCCTGAACGAATTTAGTAAGAATTTCTCTCTCTTTCACTGTCTTTGTTTCACGGGTTTTTAAAAGTGATTGATTTTTATAAAGGGGTTTAGCTGCTTTTCACTGCTGTGTTTATGCCGCTTTACACCCACTTGACTCACTTACAGAGAGATATCAATACATAGGTTTTAACATTCTTACTAGTCAGATATATTCTTGGGCGGTGAATAGGGGGTTTTGAGTCCAGTTCACTGAGCAAGGAGTAGGTCGTGTCTATTACATATTGGGTTTATGGAACGGTCTCTGAGGTAATTGGAAACCCTTCTTTTATGCATCACCCCACCTCACCTTTCCCGTTAAGCAGCCATAGTGTGTTTTCTAAACGTGTGACTCTGTTCTGTTTTGTAATTTAGTTCAAGGGTAGCAATTTTTACATTCCCTCTATAAGTGATATCTTATGATAAGTGTCTTTTTCTGTGTGACTTATTTCACTTAGAATCGTCGTACCTAAATCCACTCATCATGCTGCTACTAGCCTTATGACGTTGATTTCATGGCTGAGTGATATTCCATTGTACATAAGGACCACAACTTCTTTATCCAGTTTTCTCTTTCCTGGGATATTTAGGGTGTAACGAAGTGGAGGTTCTTGTCAACAGAGCAGCCCTAAACTTTGGGGTGCCTGTGTCTTGCTGATTTTTAGTTTTCCCAATTTATACGCCCATGAGTGGAAGTGCCCTATGCTCTCTAAGCTGAGTTATTTCGATGTTTCAGGACACACCGTACACTTCTCCAGAGTGGCTGTTGGCAATTTACATCCCGCCCATCAGCGTAGCAAGGCTCCCGTTTCTCCATGGCCTGTCCTGCATTTCTGGTTTTGACACTTTATTCAGCATGGCCCTTTTGACCGATGGGTAGCGAGACTTCTTTGTAGCGCTGATTTGCCTTTCCAGGTTGCTTGGTTGGCCAAAAAGGGCGTATGCGTTTTTTCCTGAATATATTCAGGAAAAAACGCATACGCCCTTTTTGGCCAAGGGCATCATTGTCGAGGTTTTGCCGCTTTTCCCGTGCTTTAAAGGCGATTCGAATCTACCTCCTGAAATCTGTTTCCTGCAATTCTGCCTTGCTTTCAAATCCTCTTCGTTGTCTTCCATCAATATATTTGAGGACGAGAGTTATGATTTATAACTCTGCAGGTTTGTGAATTGCAGTGCCCCTGAGCTCCATTTTTCAACTCGCTTTCTTGGGAGCTGGCCGCAAAAGCGCAGGATTGCTTCAGGCCCTATTTTGGTCCCGGGCGGCAGGCTGAGCCTGTGGTTAATTCTTCTTCCTGATGGGAAAATAGAGTGACCTGTGCCTGTCCCAACACCTAGAGCTAGTGTCTCATTGGTTCCCCCTCTTCCCGTTCATCCTCAGGACAAATTGCAACCTGTACGGAACAGGAGGTTAAAGGTGCTGATTCTCCAAGGAGCGAGATTGCTAGTAAAGCGGCTGGAATGGGGAACCCGAGCACAAGGAGATGAGAAATGAGGTGCGTTTTAGAAACCTTTCCCGATCACACGGTGTACCATCTTCTGGGTTTCTCATGCATGTTTTCGAAGTAGGAAGATGCCCTTGAACCTGGAGATTTGGGACCCATGGGATGGGAACCACGCAGTATTACTTTAAAGGGTCTGCGTTTGCTCATCCAACCTCACCAAACCTCTCAGCCCCAAGAGTGTCCACCCTTATGTCTCAATCAGCTGTGGGTCTAGATATGGTCAATCCAGGTGGCATCACAGCCCCTGAACGAATTTAGTAAGAATTTCTCTCTCTTTCACTGTCTTTGTTTCACGGGTTTTTAAAAGTGATTGATTTTTATAAAGGGGTTTAGCTGCTTTTCACTGCTGTGTTTATGCCGCTTTACACCCACTTGACTCACTTACAGAGAGATATCAATACATAGGTTTTAACATTCTTACTAGTCAGATATATTCTTGGGCGGTGAATAGGGGGTGTTGAGTCCAGTTCACTGAGCAAGGAGTAGGTCGTGTCTATTACATATTGGGTTTATGGAACGGTCTCTGAGCTAATTGGAAACCCTTCTTTTATGCATCACCCCACCTCACCTTTCCCGTTAAGCAGCCATAGTGTGTTTTCTAAACGTGTGACTCTGTTCTGTTTTGTAATTCAGTTCAAGGGTAGCAATTTTTACATTCCCTCTATAAGTGATATCTTATGATAAGTGTCTTTTTCTGTGTGACTTATTTCACTTAGAATCGTCGTACCTAAATCCACTCATCATGCTGCTACTAGCCTTATGACGTTGATTTCATGGCTGAGTGATATTCCATTGTACATAAGGACCACAACTTCTTTATCCAGTTTTCTCTTTCCTGGGATATTTAGGGTGTAACGAAGTGGAGGTTCTTGTCAACAGAGCAGCCCTAAACTTTGGGGTGCCTGTGTCTTGCTGATTTTTAGTTTTCCCAATTTATACGCCCATGAGTGGAAGTGCCCTATGCTCTCTAAGCTGAGTTTTTTCGATGTTTCAGGACACACCGTACACTTCTCCAGAGTGGCTGTTGGCAATTTACATCCCACCCATCAGCGTAGCAAGGCTCCCGTTTCTCCATGGCCTGTCCTGCATTTCTGGTTTTGACACTTTATTCAGCATGGCCCTTTTGACCGATGGGAAGCGAGACTTCTTTGTAGCGCTGATTTGCCTTTCCAGGTTGCTTGGTTGGCCAAAAAGGGCGTATGCGTTTTTTCCTGAATATATTCAGGAAAAAACGCATACGCCCTTTTTGGCCAAGGGCATCATTGTCGAGGTTTTGCCGCTTTTCCCGTGCTTTAAAGGCGATTCGAATCTACCTCCTGAAATCTGTTTCCTGCAATTCTGCCTTGCTTTCAAATCCTCTTCGTTGTCTTCCATCAATATATTTGAGGACGAGAGTTATGATTTATAACTCTGCAGGTTTGTGAATTGCAGTGCCCCTGAGCTCCATTTTTCAACTCGCTTTCTTGGGAGCTGGCCGCAAAAGCGCAGGATTGCTTCAGGCCCTATTTTGGTCCCGGGCGGCAGGCTGAGCCTGTGGTTAATTCTTCTTCCTGATGGGAAAATAGAGTGACCTGTGCCTGTCCCAACACCTAGAGCTAGTGTCTCATTGGTTCCCCCTCTTCCCGTTCATCCTCAGGACAAATTGCAACCTGTACGGAACAGGAGGTTAAAGGTGCTGATTCTCCAAGGAGGGAGATTGCTAGTAAAGCGGCTGGAATGGGGAACCCGAGCACAAGGAGATGAGAAATGAGGTGCGTTTTAGAAACCTTTCCCGATCACACGGTGTACCATCTTCTGGGTTTCTCATGCATGTTTTCGAAGTAGGAAGATGCCCTTGAACCTGGAGATTTGGGACCCGTGGGATGGGAACCACGCAGTATTACTCTAAAGGGTCTGCGTTTGCTCACCCAACCTCACCAAACCTCTCAGCCCCAAGAGTGTCCACCCTTATGTCTCAATCAGCTGTGGGTCTAGATATGGTCAATCCAGGTGGCATCACAGCCCCTGAACGAATTTAGTAAGAATTTCTCTCTCTTTCACTGTCTTTGTTTCACGGGTTTTTAAAAGTGATTGATTTTTATAAAGGGGTTTAGCTGCTTTTCACTGCTGTGTTTATGCCGCTTTACACCCACTTGACTCACTTACAGAGAGATATCAATACATAGGTTTTAACATTCTTACTAGTCAGATATATTCTTGGGCGGTGAATAGGGGGTGTTGAGTCCAGTTCACTGAGCAAGGAGTAGGTCGTGTCTATTACATATTGGGTTTATGGAACGGTCTCTGAGCTAATTGGAAACCCTTCTTTTATGCATCACCCCACCTCACCTTTCCCGTTAAGCAGCCATAGTGTGTTTTCTAAACGTGTGACTCTGTTCTGTTTTGTAATTCAGTTCAAGGGTAGCAATTTTTACATTCCCTCTATAAGTGATATCTTATGATAAGTGTCTTTTTCTGTGTGACTTATTTCACTTAGAATCGTCGTACCTAAATCCACTCATCATGCTGCTACTAGCCTTATGACGTTGATTTCATGGCTGAGTGATATTCCATTGTACATAAGGACCACAACTTCTTTATCCAGTTTTCTCTTTCCTGGGATATTTAGGGTGTAACGAAGTGGAGGTTCTTGTCAACAGAGCAGCCCTAAACTTTGGGGTGCCTGTGTCTTGCTGATTTTTAGTTTTCCCAATTTATACGCCCATGAGTGGAAGTGCCCTATGCTCTCTAAGCTGAGTTTTTTCGATGTTTCAGGACACACCGTACACTTCTCCAGAGTGGCTGTTGGCAATTTACATCCCGCCCATCAGCGTAGCAAGGCTCCCGTTTCTCCATGGCCTGTCCTGCATTTCTGGTTTTGACACTTTATTCAGCATGGCCCTTTTGACCGATGGGAAGCGAGACTTCTTTGTAGCGCTGATTTGCCTTTCCAGGTTGCTTGGTTGGCCAAAAAGGGCGTATGCGTTTTTTCCTGAATATATTCAGGAAAAAACGCATACGCCCTTTTTGGCCAAGGGCATCATTGTCGAGGTTTTGCCGCTTTTCCCGTGCTTTAAAGGCGATTCGAATCTACCTCCTGAAATCTGTTTCCTGCAATTCTGCCTTGCTTTCAAATCCTCTTCGTTGTCTTCCATCAATATATTTGAGGACGAGAGTTATGATTTATAACTCTGCAGGTTTGTGAATTGCAGTGCCCCTGAGCTCCATTTTTCAACTCGCTTTCTTGGGAGCTGGCCGCAAAAGTGCTGGATTGCTTTAGGGCCTATTCTGTTTCCGGGCGGAAGGCTGAGCCTGTGGTTAATTCTTCTTCCTGATGGGAAAATAGAGTGACCTGTGCCTGTCCCAACACCTAGAGCTAGTGTCTCATTGGTTCCCCCTCTTCCCGTTCATCCTCAGGACAAATTGCAACCTGTACGGAACAGGAGGTTAAAGGTGCTGATTCTCCAAGGAGGGAGATTGCTAGTAAAGCGGCTGGAATGGGGAACCCGAGCACAAGGAGATGAGAAATGAGGTGCGTTTTAGAAACCTTTCCCGATCACACGGTGTACCATCTTCTGGGTTTCTCATGCATGTTTTCGAAGTAGGAAGATGCCCTTGAACCTGGAGATTTGGGACCCGTGGGATGGGAACCACGCAGTATTACTCTAAAGGGTCTGCGTTTGCTCACCCAACCTCACCAAACCTCTCAGCCCCAAGAGTGTCCACCCTTATGTCTCAATCAGCTGTGGGTCTAGATATGGTCAATCCAGGTGGCATCACAGCCCCTGAACGAATTTAGTAAGAATTTCTCTCTCTTTCACTGTCTTTGTTTCACGGGTTTTTAAAAGTGATTGATTTTTATAAAGGGGTTTAGCTGCTTTTCACTGCTGTGTTTATGCCGCTTTACACCCACTTGACTCACTTACAGAGAGATATCAATACATAGGTTTTAACATTCTTACTAGTCAGATATATTCTTGGGCGGTGAATAGGGGGTGTTGAGTCCAGTTCACTGAGCAAGGAGTAGGTCGTGTCTATTACATATTGGGTTTATGGAACGGTCTCTGAGCTAATTGGAAACCCTTCTTTTATGCATCACCCCACCTCACCTTTCCCGTTAAGCAGCCATAGTGTGTTTTCTAAACGTGTGACTCTGTTCTGTTTTGTAATTCAGTTCAAGGGTAGCAATTTTTACATTCCCTCTATAAGTGATATCTTATGATAAGTGTCTTTTTCTGTGTGACTTATTTCACTTAGAATCGTCGTACCTAAATCCACTCATCATGCTGCTACTAGCCTTATGACGTTGATTTCATGGCTGAGTGATATTCCATTGTACATAAGGACCACAACTTCTTTATCCAGTTTTCTCTTTCCTGGGATATTTAGGGTGTAACGAAGTGGAGGTTCTTGTCAACAGAGCAGCCCTAAACTTTGGGGTGCCTGTGTCTTGCTGATTTTTAGTTTTCCCAATTTATACGCCCATGAGTGGAAGTGCCCTATGCTCTCTAAGCTGAGTTATTTCGATGTTTCAGGACACACCGTACACTTCTCCAGAGTGGCTGTTGGCAATTTACATCCCGCCCATCAGCGTAGCAAGGCTCCCGTTTCTCCATGGCCTGTCCTGCATTTCTGGTTTTGACACTTTATTCAGCATGGCCCTTTTGACCGATGGGTAGCGAGACTTCTTTGTAGCGCTGATTTGCCTTTCCAGGTTGCTTGGTTGGCCAAAAAGGGCGTATGCGTTTTTTCCTGAATATATTCAGGAAAAAACGCATACGCCCTTTTTGGCCAAGGGCATCATTGTCGAGGTTTTGCCGCTTTTCCCGTGCTTTAAAGGCGATTCGAATCTACCTCCTGAAATCTGTTTCCTGCAATTCTGCCTTGCTTTCAAATCCTCTTCGTTGTCTTCCATCAATATATTTGAGGACGAGAGTTATGATTTATAACTCTGCAGGTTTGTGAATTGCAGTGCCCCTGAGCTCCATCTTTCAACTCGCTTTCTTGGGAGCTGGCCGCAAAAGCGCAGGATTGCTTCAGGCCCTATTTTGGTCCCGGGCGGCAGGCTGAGCCTGTGGTTAATTCTTCTTCCTGATGGGAAAATAGAGTGACCTGTGCCTGTCCCAACACCTAGAGCTAGTGTCTCATTGGTTCCCCCTCTTCCCGTTCATCCTCAGGACAAATTGCAACCTGTACGGAACAGGAGGTTAAAGGTGCTGATTCTCCAAGGAGGGAGATTGCTAGTAAAGCGGCTGGAATGGGGAACCCGAGCACAAGGAGATGAGAAATGAGGTGCGTTTTAGAAACCTTTCCCGATCACACGGTGTACCATCTTCTGGGTTTCTCATGCATGTTTTCGAAGTAGGAAGATGCCCTTGAACCTGGAGATTTGGGACCCGTGGGATGGGAACCACGCAGTATTACTCTAAAGGGTCTGCGTTTGCTCACCCAACCTCACCAAACCTCTCAGCCCCAAGAGTGTCCACCCTTATGTCTCAATCAGCTGTGGGTCTAGATATGGTCAATCCAGGTGGCATCACAGCCCCTGAACGGATTTAGTAAGAATTTCTCTCTCTTTCACTGTCTTTGTTTCAC
This sequence comes from Balaenoptera ricei, assembly GCF_028023285.1. NCBI lineage: Eukaryota > Metazoa > Chordata > Mammalia > Artiodactyla > Balaenopteridae > Balaenoptera > Balaenoptera ricei. The sequence goes on from NW_026777994.1 coordinate 43,146, forward strand.
GGGTTTTTAAAAGTGATTGATTTTTATAAAGGGGTTTAGCTGCTTTTCACTGCTGTGTTTATGCCGCTTTACACCCACTTGACTCACTTACAGAGAGATATCAATACATAGGTTTTAACATTCTTACTAGTCAGATATATTCTTGGGCGGTGAATAGGGGGTGTTGAGTCCAGTTCACTGAGCAAGGAGTAGGTCGTGTCTATTACATATTGGGTTTATGGAACGGTCTCTGAGCTAATTGGAAACCCTTCTTTTATGCATCACCCCACCTCACCTTTCCCGTTAAGCAGCCATAGTGTGTTTTCTAAACGTGTGACTCTGTTCTGTTTTGTAATTCAGTTCAAGGGTAGCAATTTTTACATTCCCTCTATAAGTGATATCTTATGATAAGTGTCTTTTTCTGTGTGACTTATTTCACTTAGAATCGTCGTACCTAAATCCACTCATCATGCTGCTACTAGCCTTATGACGTTGATTTCATGGCTGAGTGATATTCCATTGTACATAAGGACCACAACTTCTTTATCCATTTTTCTCTTTCCTGGGATATTTAGGGTGTAACGAAGTGGAGGTTCTTGTCAACAGAGCAGCCCTAAACTTTGGGGTGCCTGTGTCTTGCTGATTTTTAGTTTTCCCAATTTATACGCCCATGAGTGGAAGTGCCCTATGCTCTCTAAGCTGAGTTTTTTCGATGTTTCAGGACACACCGTACACTTCTCCAGAGTGGCTGTTGGCAATTTACATCCCGCCCATCAGCGTAGCAAGGCTCCCGTTTCTCCATGGCCTGTCCTGCATTTCTGGTTTTGACACTTTATTCAGCATGGCCCTTTTGACCGATGGGCAGCGAGACTTCTTTGTAGCGCTGATTTGCCTTTCCAGGTTGCTTGGTTGGCCAAAAAGGGCGTATGCGTTTTTTCCTGAATATATTCAGGAAAAAACGCATACGCCCTTTTTGGCCAAGGGCATCATTGTCGAGGTTTTGCCGCTTTTCCCGTGCTTTAAAGGCGATTCGAATCTACCTCCTGAAATCTGTTTCCTGCAATTCTGCCTTGCTTTCAAATCCTCTTCGTTGTCTTCCATCAATATATTTGAGGACGAGAGTTATGATTTATAACTCTGCAGGTTTGTGAATTGCAGTGCCCCTGAGCTCCATTTTTCAACTCGCTTTCTTGGGAGCTGGCCGCAAAAGCGCTGGATTGCTTCAGGGCCTATTCTGTTTCCGGGCGGAAGGCTGAGCCTGTGGTTAATTCTTCTTCCTGATGGGAAAATAGAGTGACCTGTGCCTGTCCCAACACCTAGAGATAGTGTCTCATTGGTTCCCCCTCTTCCCGTTCATCCTCAGGACAAATTGCAACCTGTACGGAACAGGAGGTTAAAGGTGCTGATTCTCCAAGGAGGGAGATTGCTAGTAAAGCGGCTGGAATGGCGAACCCAAGCACAAGGAGATGAGAAATGAGGTGCGTTTTAGAAACCTTTCCCGATCACACGGTGCACCATCTTCTGGGTTTCTCATGCATGTTTTCGAAGTAGGAAGATGCCCTTGAACCTGGAGATTTGGGACCCGTGGGATGGGAACCACGCAGTATTACTTTAAAGGGTCTGCGTTTGCTCACCCAACCTCACCAAACCTCTCAGCCCCAAGAGTGTCCACCCTTATGTCTCAATCAGCTGTGGGCCTAGATATGGTCAATCCAGGTGGCATCACAGCCCCTGAACGAATTTAGTAAGAATTTCTCTCTCTTTCACTGTCTTTGTTTCACGGGTTTTTAAAAGTGATTGATTTTTATAAAGGGGTTTAGCTGCTTTTCACTGCTGTGTTTATGCCGCTTTACACCCACTTGACTCACTTACAGAGAGATATCAATACATAGGTTTTAACATTCTTACTAGTCAGATATATTCTTGGGCGGTGAATAGGGGGTGTTGAGTCCAGTTCACTGAGCAAGGAGTAGGTCGTGTCTATTACATATTGGGTTTATGGAACGGTCTCTGAGCTAATTGGAAACCCTTCTTTTATGCATCACCCCACCTCACCTTTCCCGTTAAGCAGCCATAGTGTGTTTTCTAAACGTGTGACTCTGTTCTGTTTTGTAATTCAGTTCAAGGGTAGCAATTTTTACATTCCCTCTATAAGTGATATCTTATGATAAGTGTCTTTTTCTGTGTGACTTATTTCACTTAGAATCGTCGTACCTAAATCCACTCATCATGCTGCTACTAGCCTTATGACGTTGATTTCATGGCTGAGTGATATTCCATTGTACATAAGGACCACAACTTCTTTATCCAGTTTTCTCTTTCCTGGGATATTTAGGGTGTAACGAAGTGGAGGTTCTTGTCAACAGAGCAGCCCTAAACTTTGGGGTGCCTGTGTCTTGCTGATTTTTAGTTTTCCCAATTTATACGCCCATGAGTGGAAGTGCCCTATGCTCTCTAAGCTGAGTTTTTTCGATGTTTCAGGACACACCGTACACTTCTCCAGAGTGGCTGTTGGCAATTTACATCCCGCCCATCAGCGTAGCAAGGCTCCCGTTTCTCCATGGCCTGTCCTGCATTTCTGGTTTTGACACTTTATTCAGCATGGCCCTTTTGACCGATGGGAAGCGAGACTTCTTTGTAGCGCTGATTTGCCTTTCCAGGTTGCTTGGTTGGCCAAAAAGGGCGTATGCGTTTTTTCCTGAATATATTCAGGAAAAAACGCATACGCCCTTTTTGGCCAAGGGCATCATTGTCGAGGTTTTGCCGCTTTTCCCGTGCTTTAAAGGCGATTCGAATCTACCTCCTGAAATCTGTTTCCTGCAATTCTGCCTTGCTTTCAAATCCTCTTCGTTGTCTTCCATCAATATATTTGAGGACGAGAGTTATGATTTATAACTCTGCAGGTTTGTGAATTGCAGTGCCCCTGAGCTCCATTTTTCAACTCGCTTTCTTGGGAGCTGGCCGCAAAAGCGCAGGATTGCTTCAGGCCCTATTTTGGTCCCGGGCGGCAGGCTGAGCCTGTGGTTAATTCTTCTTCCTGATGGGAAAATAGAGTGACCTGTGCCTGTCCCAACACCTAGAGCTAGTGTCTCATTGGTTCCCCCTCTTCCCGTTCATCCTCAGGACAAATTGCAACCTGTACGGAACAGGAGGTTAAAGGTGCTGATTCTCCAAGGAGGGAGATTGCTAGTAAAGCGGCTGGAATGGGGAACCCGAGCACAAGGAGATGAGAAATGAGGTGCGTTTTAGAAACCTTTCCCGATCACACGGTGTACCATCTTCTGGGTTTCTCATGCATGTTTTCGAAGTAGGAAGATGCCCTTGAACCTGGAGATTTGGGACCCGTGGGATGGGAACCACGCAGTATTACTCTAAAGGGTCTGCGTTTGCTCACCCAACCTCACCAAACCTCTCAGCCCCAAGAGTGTCCACCCTTATGTCTCAATCAGCTGTGGGTCTAGATATGGTCAATCCAGGTGGCATCACAGCCCCTGAACGAATTTAGTAAGAATTTCTCTCTCTTTCACTGTCTTTGTTTCACGGGTTTTTAAAAGTGATTGATTTTTATAAAGGGGTTTAGCTGCTTTTCACTGCTGTGTTTATGCCGCTTTACACCCACTTGACTCACTTACAGAGAGATATCAATACATAGGTTTTAACATTCTTACTAGTCAGATATATTCTTGGGCGGTGAATAGGGGGTGTTGAGTCCAGTTCACTGAGCAAGGAGTAGGTCGTGTCTATTACATATTGGGTTTATGGAACGGTCTCTGAGCTAATTGGAAACCCTTCTTTTATGCATCACCCCACCTCACCTTTCCCGTTAAGCAGCCATAGTGTGTTTTCTAAACGTGTGACTCTGTTCTGTTTTGTAATTCAGTTCAAGGGTAGCAATTTTTACATTCCCTCTATAAGTGATATCTTATGATAAGTGTCTTTTTCTGTGTGACTTATTTCACTTAGAATCGTCGTACCTAAATCCACTCATCATGCTGCTACTAGCCTTATGACGTTGATTTCATGGCTGAGTGATATTCCATTGTACATAAGGACCACAACTTCTTTATCCAGTTTTCTCTTTCCTGGGATATTTAGGGTGTAACGAAGTGGAGGTTCTTGTCAACAGAGCAGCCCTAAACTTTGGGGTGCCTGTGTCTTGCTGATTTTTAGTTTTCCCAATTTATACGCCCATGAGTGTAAGTGCCCTATGCTCTCTAAGCTGAGTTTTTTCGATGTTTCAGGACACACCGTACACTTCTCCAGAGTGGCTGTTGGCAATTTACATCCCGCCCATCAGCGTAGCAAGGCTCCCGTTTCTCCATGGCCTGTCCTGCATTTCTGGTTTTGACACTTTATTCAGCATGGCCCTTTTGACCGATGGGTAGCGAGACTTCTTTGTAGCGCTGATTTGCCTTTCCAGGTTGCTTGGTTGGCCAAAAAGGGCGTATGCGTTTTTTCCTGAATATATTCAGGAAAAAACGCATACGCCCTTTTTGGCCAAGGGCATCATTGTCGAGGTTTTGCCGCTTTTCCCGTGCTTTAAAGGCGATTCGAATCTACCTCCTGAAATCTGTTTCCTGCAATTCTGCCTTGCTTTCAAATCCTCTTCGTTGTCTTCCATCAATATATTTGAGGACGAGAGTTATGATTTATAACTCTGCAGGTTTGTGAATTGCAGTGCCCCTGAGCTCCATCTTTCAACTCGCTTTCTTGGGAGCTGGCCGCAAAAGCGCAGGATTGCTTCAGGCCCTATTTTGGTCCCGGGCGGCAGGCTGAGCCTGTGGTTAATTCTTCTTCCTGATGGGAAAATAGAGTGACCTGTGCCTGTCCCAACACCTAGAGCTAGTGTCTCATTGGTTCCCCCTCTTCCCGTTCATCCTCAGGACAAATTGCAACCTGTACGGAACAGGAGGTTAAAGGTGCTGATTCTCCAAGGAGGGAGATTGCTAGTAAAGCGGCTGGAATGGCGAACCCGAGCACAAGGAGATGAGAAATGAGGTGCGTTTTAGAAACCTTTCCCGATCACACGGTGTACCATCTTCTGGGTTTCTCATGCATGTTTTCGAAGTAGGAAGATGCCCTTGAACCTGGAGATTTGGGACCCATGGGATGGGAACCACGCAGTATTACTCTAAAGGGTCTGCGTTTGCTCACCCAACCTCACCAAACCTCTCAGCCCCAAGAGTGTCCACCCTTATGTCTCAATCAGCTGTGGGTCTAGATATGGTCAATCCAGGTGGCATCACAGCCCCTGAACGAATTTAGTAAGAATTTCTCTCTCTTTCACTGTCTTTGTTTCACGGGTTTTTAAAAGTGATTGATTTTTATAAAGGGGTTTAGCTGCTTTTCACTGCTGTGTTTATGCCGCTTTACACCCACTTGACTCACTTACAGAGAGATATCAATACATAGGTTTTAACATTCTTACTAGTCAGATATATTCTTGGGCGGTGAATAGGGGGTGTTGAGTCCAGTTCACTGAGCAAGGAGTAGGTCGTGTCTATTACATATTGGGTTTATGGAACGGTCTCTGAGCTAATTTGAAACCCTTCTTTTATGCATCACCCCACCTCACCTTTCCCGTTAAGCAGCCATAGTGTGTTTTCTAAACGTGTGACTCTGTTCTGTTTTGTAATTCAGTTCAAGGGTAGCAATTTTTACATTCCCTCTATAAGTGATATCTTATGATAAGTGTCTTTTTCTGTGTGACTTATTTCACTTAGAATCGTCGTACCTAAATCCACTCATCATGCTGCTACTAGCCTTATGACGTTGATTTCATGGCTGAGTGATATTCCATTGTACATAAGGACCACAACTTCTTTATCCAGTTTTCTCTTTCCTGGGATATTTAGGGTGTAACGAAGTGGAGGTTCTTGTCAACAGAGCAGCCCTAAACTTTGGGGTGCCTGTGTCTTGCTGAATTTTAGTTTTCCCAATTTATACGCCCATGAGTGGAAGTGCCCTATGCTCTCTAAGCTGAGTTATTTCGATGTTTCAGGACACACCGTACACTTCTCCAGAGTGGCTGTTGGCAATTTACATCCCGCCCATCAGCGTAGCAAGGCTCCCGTTTCTCCATGGCCTGTCCTGCATTTCTGGTTTTGACACTTTATTCAGCATGGCCCTTTTGACCGATGGGAAGCGAGACTTCTTTGTAGCGCTGATTTGCCTTTCCAGGTTGCTTGGTTGGCCAAAAAGGGCGTATGCGTTTTTTCCTGAATATATTCAGGAAAAAACGCATACGCCCTTTTTGGCCAAGGGCATCATTGTCGAGGTTTTGCCGCTTTTCCCGTGCTTTAAAGGCGATTCGAATCTACCTCCTGAAATCTGTTTCCTGCAATTCTGCCTTGCTTTCAAATCCTCTTCGTTGTCTTCCATCAATATATTTGAGGACGAGAGTTATGATTTATAACTCTGCAGGTTTGTGAATTGCAGTGCCCCTGAGCTCCATTTTTCAACTCGCTTTCTTGGGAGCTGGCCGCAAAAGCGCAGGATTGCTTCAGGCCCTATTTTGGTCCCGGGAGGCAGGCTGAGCCTGTGGTTAATTCTTCTTCCTGATGGGAAAATAGAGTGACCTGTGCCTGTCCCAACACCTAGGGCTAGTGTCTCATTGGTTCCCCCTCTTCCCGTTCATCCTCAGGACAAATTGCAACCTGTACGGAACAGGAGGTTAAAGGTGCTGATTCTCCAAGGAGGGAGATTGCTAGTAAAGCGGCTGGAATGGGGAACCCGAGCACAAGGAGATGAGAAATGAGGTGCGTTTTAGAAACCTTTCCCGATCACACGGTGTACCATCTTCTGGGTTTCTCATGCATGTTTTCGAAGTAGGAAGATGCCCTTGAACCTGGAGATTTGGGACCCGTGGGATGGGAACCACGCAGTATTACTCTAAAGGGTCTGCGTTTGCTCACCCAACCTCACCAAACCTCTCAGCCCCAAGAGTGTCCACCCTTATGTCTCAATCAGCTGTGGGTCTAGATATGGTCAATCCAGGTGGCATCACAGCCCCTGAACGAATTTAGTAAGAATTTCTCTCTCTTTCACTGTCTTTGTTTCACGGGTTTTTAAAAGTGATTGATTTTTATAAAGGGGTTTAGCTGCTTTTCACTGCTGTGTTTATGCCGCTTTACACCCACTTGACTCACTTACAGAGAGATATCAATACATAGGTTTTAACATTCTTACTAGTCAGATATATTCTTGGGCGGTGAATAGGGGGTGTTGAGTCCAGTTCACTGAGCAAGGAGTAGGTCGTGTCTATTACATATTGGGTTTATGGAACGGTCTCTGAGCTAATTTGAAACCCTTCTTTTATGCATCACCCCACCTCACCTTTCCCGTTAAGCAGCCATAGTGTGTTTTCTAAACGTGTGACTCTGTTCTGTTTTGTAATTCAGTTCAAGGGTAGCAATTTTTACATTCCCTCTATAAGTGATATCTTATGATAAGTGTCTTTTTCTGTGTGACTTATTTCACTTAGAATCGTCGTACCTAAATCCACTCATCATGCTGCTACTAGCCTTATGACGTTGATTTCATGGCTGAGTGATATTCCATTGTACATAAGGACCACAACTTCTTTATCCATTTTTCTCTTTCCTGGGATATTTAGGGTGTAACGAAGTGGAGGTTCTTGTCAACAGAGCAGCCCTAAACTTTGGGGTGCCTGTGTCTTGCTGATTTTTAGTTTTCCCAATTTATACGCCCATGAGTGGAAGTGCCCTATGCTCTCTAAGCTGAGTTATTTCGATGTTTCAGGACACACCGTACACTTCTCCAGAGTGGCTGTTGGCAATTTACATCCCGCCCATCAGCGTAGCAAGGCTCCCGTTTCTCCATGGCCTGTCCTGCATTTCTGGTTTTGACACTTTATTCAGCATGGCCCTTTTGACCGATGGGAAGCGAGACTTCTTTGTAGCGCTGATTTGCCTTTCCAGGTTGCTTGGTTGGCCAAAGAGGGCGTATGCGTTTTTTCCTGAATATATTCAGGAAAAAACGCATACGCCCTTTTTGGCCAAGGGCATCATTGTCGAGGTTTTGCCGCTTTTCCCGTGCTTTAAAGGCGATTCGAATCTACCTCCTGAAATCTGTTTCCTGCAATTCTGCCTTGCTTTCAAATCCTCTTCGTTGTCTTCCATCAATATATTTGAGGACGAGAGTTATGATTTATAACTCTGCAGGTTTGTGAATTGCAGTGCCCCTGAGCTCCATTTTTCAACTCGCTTTCTTGGGAGCTGGCCGCAAAAGTGCTGGATTGCTTCAGGGCCTATTCTGTTTCCGGGCGGAAGGCTGAGCCTGTGGTTAATTCTTCTTCCTGATGGGAAAATAGAGTGACCTGTGCCTGTCCCAACACCTAGAGCTAGTGTCTCATTGGTTCCCCCTCTTCCCGTTCATCCTCAGGACAAATTGCAACCTGTACGGAACAGGAGGTTAAAGGTGCTGATTCTCCAAGGAGGGAGATTGCTAGTAAAGCGGCTGGAATGGGGAACCCGAGCACAAGGAGATGAGAAATGAGGTGCGTTTTAGAAACCTTTCCCGATCACACGGTGTACCATCTTCTGGGTTTCTCATGCATGTTTTCGAAGTAGGAAGATGCCCTTGAACCTGGAGATTTGGGACCCATGGGATGGGAACCACGCAGTATTACTCTAAAGGGTCTGCGTTTGCTCACCCAACCTCACCAAACCTCTCAGCCCCAAGAGTGTCCACCCTTATGTCTCAATCAGCTGTGGGTCTAGATATGGTCAATCCAGGTGGCATCACAGCCCCTGAACGAATTTAGTAAGAATTTCTCTCTCTTTCACTGTCTTTGTTTCACGGGTTTTTAAAAGTGATTGATTTTTATAAAGGGGTTTAGCTGCTTTTCACTGCTGTGTTTATGCCGCTTTACACCCACTTGACTCACTTACAGAGAGATATCAATACATAGGTTTTAAGATTCTTACTAGTCAGATATATTCTTGGGCGGTGAATAGGGGGTGTTGAGTCCAGTTCACTGAGCAAGGAGTAGGTCGTGTCTATTACATATTGGGTTTATGGAACGGTCTCTGAGCTAATTGGAAACCCTTCTTTTATGCATCACCCCACCTCACCTTTCCCGTTAAGCAGCCATAGTGTGTTTTCTAAACGTGTGACTCTGTTCTGTTTTGTAATTCAGTTCAAGGGTAGCAATTTTTACATTCCCTCTATAAGTGATATCTTATGATAAGTGTCTTTTTCTGTGTGACTTATTTCACTTAGAATCGTCGTACCTAAATCCACTCATCATGCTGCTACTAGCCTTATGACGTTGATTTCATGGCTGAGTGATATTCCATTGTACATAAGGACCACAACTTCTTTATCCAGTTTTCTCTTTCCTGGGATATTTAGGGTGTAACGAAGTGGAGGTTCTTGTCAACAGAGCAGCCCTAAACTTTGGGGTGCCTGTGTCTTGCTGATTTTTAGTTTTCCCAATTTATACGCCCATGAGTGGAAGTGCCCTATGCTCTCTAAGCTGAGTTATTTCGATGTTTCAGGACACACCGTACACTTCTCCAGAGTGGCTGTTGGCAATTTACATCCCGCCCATCAGCGTAGCAAGGCTCCCGTTTCTCCATGGCCTGTCCTGCATTTCTGGTTTTGACACTTTATTCAGCATGGCCCTTTTGACCGATGGGAAGCGAGACTTCTTTGTAGCGCTGATTTGCCTTTCCAGGTTGCTTGGTTGGCCAAAGAGGGCGTATGCGTTTTTTCCTGAATATATTCAGGAAAAAACGCATACGCCCTTTTTGGCCAAGGGCATCATTGTCGAGGTTTTGCCGCTTTTCCCGTGCTTTAAAGGCGATTCGAATCTACCTCCTGAAATCTGTTTCCTGCAATTCTGCCTTGCTTTCAAATCCTCTTCGTTGTCTTCCATCAATATATTTGAGGACGAGAGTTATGATTTATAACTCTGCAGGTTTGTGAATTGCAGTGCCCCTGAGCTCCATTTTTCAACTCGCTTTCTTGGGAGCTGGCCGCAAAAGTGCTGGATTGCTTCAGGGCCTATTCTGTTTCCGGGCGGAAGGCTGAGCCTGTGGTTAATTCTTCTTCCTGATGGGAAAATAGAGTGACCTGTGCCTGTCCCAACACCTAGAGCTAGTGTCTCATTGGTTCCCCCTCTTCCCGTTCATCCTCAGGACAAATTGCAACCTGTACGGAACAGGAGGTTAAAGGTGCTGATTCTCCAAGGAGGGAGATTGCTAGTAAAGCGGCTGGAATGGCGAACCCAAGCACAAGGAGATGAGAAATGAGGTGCGTTTTAGAAACCTTTCCCGATCACACGGTGCACCATCTTCTGGGTTTCTCATGCATGTTTTCGAAGTAGGAAGATGCCCTTGAACCTGGAGATTTGGGACCCATGGGATGGGAACCACGCAGTATTACTTTAAAGGGTCTGCGTTTGCTCACCCAACCTCACCAAACCTCTCAGCCCCAAGAGTGTCCACCCTTATGTCTCAATCAGCTGTGGGTCTAGATATGGTCAATCCAGGTGGCATCACAGCCCCTGAACGAATTTAGTAAGAATTTCTCTCTCTTTCACTGTCTTTGTTTCACGGGTTTTTAAAAGTGATTGATTTTTATAAAGGGGTTTAGCTGCTTTTCACTGCTGTGTTTATGCCGCTTTACACCCACTTGACTCACTTACAGAGAGATATCAATACATAGGTTTTAACATTCTTACTAGTCAGATATATTCTTGGGCGGTGAATAGGGGGTGTTGAGTCCAGTTCACTGAGCAAGGAGTAGGTCGTGTCTATTACATATTGGGTTTATGGAACGGTCTCTGAGCTAATTTGAAACCCTTCTTTTATGCATCACCCCACCTCACCTTTCCCGTTAAGCAGCCATAGTGTGTTTTCTAAACGTGTGACTCTGTTCTGTTTTGTAATTCAGTTCAAGGGTAGCAATTTTTACATTCCCTCTATAAGTGATATCTTATGATAAGTGTCTTTTTCTGTGTGACTTATTTCACTTAGAATCGTCGTACCTAAATCCACTCATCATGCTGCTACTAGCCTTATGACGTTGATTTCATGGCTGAGTGATATTCCATTGTACATAAGGACCACAACTTCTTTATCCAGTTTTCTCTTTCCTGGGATATTTAGGGTGTAACGAAGTGGAGGTTCTTGTCAACAGAGCAGCCCTAAACTTTGGGGTGCCTGTGTCTTGCTGATTTTTAGTTTTCCCAATTTATACGCCCATGAGTGTAAGTGCCCTATGCTCTCTAAGCTGAGTTTTTTCGATGTTTCAGGACACACCGTACACTTCTCCAGAGTGGCTGTTGGCAATTTACATCCCGCCCATCAGCGTAGCAAGGCTCCCGTTTCTCCATGGCCTGTCCTGCATTTCTGGTTTTGACACTTTATTCAGCATGGCCCTTTTGACCGATGGGTAGCGAGACTTCTTTGTAGCGCTGATTTGCCTTTCCAGGTTGCTTGGTTGGCCAAAAAGGGCGTATGCGTTTTTTCCTGAATATATTCAGGAAAAAACGCATACGCCCTTTTTGGCCAAGGGCATCATTGTCGAGGTTTTGCCGCTTTTCCCGTGCTTTAAAGGCGATTCGAATCTACCTCCTGAAATCTGTTTCCTGCAATTCTGCCTTGCTTTCAAATCCTCTTCGTTGTCTTCCATCAATATATTTGAGGACGAGAGTTATGATTTATAACTCTGCAGGTTTGTGAATTGCAGTGCCCCTGAGCTCCATCTTTCAACTCGCTTTCTTGGGAGCTGGCCGCAAAAGCGCAGGATTGCTTCAGGCCCTATTTTGGTCCCGGGCGGCAGGCTGAGCCTGTGGTTAATTCTTCTTCCTGATGGGAAAATAGAGTGACCTGTGCCTGTCCCAACACCTAGAGCTAGTGTCTCATTGGTTCCCCCTCTTCCCGTTCATCCTCAGGACAAATTGCAACCTGTACGGAACAGGAGGTTAAAGGTGCTGATTCTCCAAGGAGGGAGATTGCTAGTAAAGCGGCTGGAATGGCGAACCCGAGCACAAGGAGATGAGAAATGAGGTGCGTTTTAGAAACCTTTCCCGATCACACGGTGTACCATCTTCTGGGTTTCTCATGCATGTTTTCGAAGTAGGAAGATGCCCTTGAACCTGGAGATTTGGGACCCATGGGATGGGAACCACGCAGTATTACTCTAAAGGGTCTGCGTTTGCTCACCCAACCTCACCAAACCTCTCAGCCCCAAGAGTGTCCACCCTTATGTCTCAATCAGCTGTGGGTCTAGATATGGTCAATCCAGGTGGCATCACAGCCCCTGAACGAATTTAGTAAGAATTTCTCTCTCTTTCACTGTCTTTGTTTCACGGGTTTTTAAAAGTGATTGATTTTTATAAAGGGGTTTAGCTGCTTTTCACTGCTGTGTTTATGCCGCTTTACACCCACTTGACTCACTTACAGAGAGATATCAATACATAGGTTTTAACATTCTTACTAGTCAGATATATTCTTGGGCGGTGAATAGGGGGTGTTGAGTCCAGTTCACTGAGCAAGGAGTAGGTCGTGTCTATTACATATTGGGTTTATGGAACGGTCTCTGAGCTAATTTGAAACCCTTCTTTTATGCATCACCCCACCTCACCTTTCCCGTTAAGCAGCCATAGTGTGTTTTCTAAACGTGTGACTCTGTTCTGTTTTGTAATTCAGTTCAAGGGTAGCAATTTTTACATTCCCTCTATAAGTGATATCTTATGATAAGTGTCTTTTTCTGTGTGACTTATTTCACTTAGAATCGTCGTACCTAAATCCACTCATCATGCTGCTACTAGCCTTATGACGTTGATTTCATGGCTGAGTGATATTCCATTGTACATAAGGACCACAACTTCTTTATCCAGTTTTCTCTTTCCTGGGATATTTAGGGTGTAACGAAGTGGAGGTTCTTGTCAACAGAGCAGCCCTAAACTTTGGGGTGCCTGTGTCTTGCTGATTTTTAGTTTTCCCAATTTATACGCCCATGAGTGGAAGTGCCCTATGCTCTCTAAGCTGAGTTATTTCGATGTTTCAGGACACACCGTACACTTCTCCAGAGTGGCTGTTGGCAATTTACATCCCGCCCATCAGCGTAGCAAGGCTCCCGTTTCTCCATGGCCTGTCCTGCATTTCTGGTTTTGACACTTTATTCAGCATGGCCCTTTTGACCGATGGGAAGCGAGACTTCTTTGTAGCGCTGATTTGCCTTTCCAGGTTGCTTGGTTGGCCAAAAAGGGCGTATGCGTTTTTTCCTGAATATATTCAGGAAAAAACGCATACGCCCTTTTTGGCCAAGGGCATCATTGTCGAGGTTTTGCCGCTTTTCCCGTGCTTTAAAGGCGATTCGAATCTACCTCCTGAAATCTGTTTCCTGCAATTCTGCCTTGCTTTCAAATCCTCTTCGTTGTCTTCCATCAATATATTTGAGGACGAGAGTTATGATTTATAACTCTGCAGGTTTGTGAATTGCAGTGCCCCTGAGCTCCATTTTTCAACTCGCTTTCTTGGGAGCTGGCCGCAAAAGCGCAGGATTGCTTCAGGCCCTATTTTGGTCCCGGGAGGCAGGCTGAGCCTGTGGTTAATTCTTCTTCCTGATGGGAAAATAGAGTGACCTGTGCCTGTCCCAACACCTAGGGCTAGTGTCTCATTGGTTCCCCCTCTTCCCGTTCATCCTCAGGACAAATTGCAACCTGTACGGAACAGGAGGTTAAAGGTGCTGATTCTCCAAGGAGGGAGATTGCTAGTAAAGCGGCTGGAATGGGGAACCCGAGCACAAGGAGATGAGAAATGAGGTGCGTTTTAGAAACCTTTCCCGATCACACGGTGTACCATCTTCTGGGTTTCTCATGCATGTTTTCGAAGTAGGAAGATGCCCTTGAACCTGGAGATTTGGGACCCGTGGGATGGGAACCACGCAGTATTACTCTAAAGGGTCTGCGTTTGCTCACCCAACCTCACCAAACCTCTCAGCCCCAAGAGTGTCCACCCTTATGTCTCAATCAGCTGTGGGTCTAGATATGGTCAATCCAGGTGGCATCACAGCCCCTGAACGAATTTAGTAAGAATTTCTCTCTCTTTCACTGTCTTTGTTTCACGGGTTTTTAAAAGTGATTGATTTTTATAAAGGGGTTTAGCTGCTTTTCACTGCTGTGTTTATGCCGCTTTACACCCACTTGACTCACTTACAGAGAGATATCAATACATAGGTTTTAACATTCTTACTAGTCAGATATATTCTTGGGCGGTGAATAGGGGGTGTTGAGTCCAGTTCACTGAGCAAGGAGTAGGTCGTGTCTATTACATATTGGGTTTATGGAACGGTCTCTGAGCTAATTTGAAACCCTTCTTTTATGCATCACCCCACCTCACCTTTCCCGTTAAGCAGCCATAGTGTGTTTTCTAAACGTGTGACTCTGTTCTGTTTTGTAATTCAGTTCAAGGGTAGCAATTTTTACATTCCCTCTATAAGTGATATCTTATGATAAGTGTCTTTTTCTGTGTGACTTATTTCACTTAGAATCGTCGTACCTAAATCCACTCATCATGCTGCTACTAGCCTTATGACGTTGATTTCATGGCTGAGTGATATTCCATTGTACATAAGGACCACAACTTCTTTATCCATTTTTCTCTTTCCTGGGATATTTAGGGTGTAACGAAGTGGAGGTTCTTGTCAACAGAGCAGCCCTAAACTTTGGGGTGCCTGTGTCTTGCTGATTTTTAGTTTTCCCAATTTATACGCCCATGAGTGGAAGTGCCCTATGCTCTCTAAGCTGAGTTATTTCGATGTTTCAGGACACACCGTACACTTCTCCAGAGTGGCTGTTGGCAATTTACATCCCGCCCATCAGCGTAGCAAGGCTCCCGTTTCTCCATGGCCTGTCCTGCATTTCTGGTTTTGACACTTTATTCAGCATGGCCCTTTTGACCGATGGGAAGCGAGACTTCTTTGTAGCGCTGATTTGCCTTTCCAGGTTGCTTGGTTGGCCAAAGAGGGCGTATGCGTTTTTTCCTGAATATATTCAGGAAAAAACGCATACGCCCTTTTTGGCCAAGGGCATCATTGTCGAGGTTTTGCCGCTTTTCCCGTGCTTTAAAGGCGATTCGAATCTACCTCCTGAAATCTGTTTCCTGCAATTCTGCCTTGCTTTCAAATCCTCTTCGTTGTCTTCCATCAATATATTTGAGGACGAGAGTTATGATTTATAACTCTGCAGGTTTGTGAATTGCAGTGCCCCTGAGCTCCATTTTTCAACTCGCTTTCTTGGGAGCTGGCCGCAAAAGTGCTGGATTGCTTCAGGGCCTATTCTGTTTCCGGGCGGAAGGCTGAGCCTGTGGTTAATTCTTCTTCCTGATGGGAAAATAGAGTGACCTGTGCCTGTCCCAACACCTAGAGCTAGTGTCTCATTGGTTCCCCCTCTTCCCGTTCATCCTCAGGACAAATTGCAACCTGTACGGAACAGGAGGTTAAAGGTGCTGATTCTCCAAGGAGGGAGATTGCTAGTAAAGCGGCTGGAATGGGGAACCCGAGCACAAGGAGATGAGAAATGAGGTGCGTTTTAGAAACCTTTCCCGATCACACGGTGTACCATCTTCTGGGTTTCTCATGCATGTTTTCGAAGTAGGAAGATGCCCTTGAACCTGGAGATTTGGGACCCATGGGATGGGAACCACGCAGTATTACTCTAAAGGGTCTGCGTTTGCTCACCCAACCTCACCAAACCTCTCAGCCCCAAGAGTGTCCACCCTTATGTCTCAATCAGCTGTGGGTCTAGATATGGTCAATCCAGGTGGCATCACAGCCCCTGAACGAATTTAGTAAGAATTTCTCTCTCTTTCACTGTCTTTGTTTCACGGGTTTTTAAAAGTGATTGATTTTTATAAAGGGGTTTAGCTGCTTTTCACTGCTGTGTTTATGCCGCTTTACACCCACTTGACTCACTTACAGAGAGATATCAATACATAGGTTTTAACATTCTTACTAGTCAGATATATTCTTGGGCGGTGAATAGGGGGTGTTGAGTCCAGTTCACTGAGCAAGGAGTAGGTCGTGTCTATTACATATTGGGTTTATGGAACGGTCTCTGAGCTAATTGGAAACCCTTCTTTTATGCATCACCCCACCTCACCTTTCCCGTTAAGCAGCCATAGTGTGTTTTCTAAACGTGTGACTCTGTTCTGTTTTGTAATTCAGTTCAAGGGTAGCAATTTTTACATTCCCTCTATAAGTGATATCTTATGATAAGTGTCTTTTTCTGTGTGACTTATTTCACTTAGAATCGTCGTACCTAAATCCACTCATCATGCTGCTACTAGCCTTATGACGTTGATTTCATGGCTGAGTGATATTCCATTGTACATAAGGACCACAACTTCTTTATCCAGTTTTCTCTTTCCTGGGATATTTAGGGTGTAACGAAGTGGAGGTTCTTGTCAACAGAGCAGCCCTAAACTTTGGGGTGCCTGTGTCTTGCTGATTTTTAGTTTTCCCAATTTATACGCCCATGAGTGGAAGTGCCCTATGCTCTCTAAGCTGAGTTATTTCGATGTTTCAGGACACACCGTACACTTCTCCAGAGTGGCTGTTGGCAATTTACATCCCGCCCATCAGCGTAGCAAGGCTCCCGTTTCTCCATGGCCTGTCCTGCATTTCTGGTTTTGACACTTTATTCAGCATGGCCCTTTTGACCGATGGGAAGCGAGACTTCTTTGTAGCGCTGATTTGCCTTTCCAGGTTGCTTGGTTGGCCAAAGAGGGCGTATGCGTTTTTTCCTGAATATATTCAGGAAAAAACGCATACGCCCTTTTTGGCCAAGGGCATCATTGTCGAGGTTTTGCCGCTTTTCCCGTGCTTTAAAGGCGATTCGAATCTACCTCCTGAAATCTGTTTCCTGCAATTCTGCCTTGCTTTCAAATCCTCTTCGTTGTCTTCCATCAATATATTTGAGGACGAGAGTTATGATTTATAACTCTGCAGGTTTGTGAATTGCAGTGCCCCTGAGCTCCATTTTTCAACTCGCTTTCTTGGGAGCTGGCCGCAAAAGTGCTGGATTGCTTCAGGGCCTATTCTGTTTCCGGGCGGAAGGCTGAGCCTGTGGTTAATTCTTCTTCCTGATGGGAAAATAGAGTGACCTGTGCCTGTCCCAACACCTAGAGCTAGTGTCTCATTGGTTCCCCCTCTTCCCGTTCATCCTCAGGACAAATTGCAACCTGTACGGAACAGGAGGTTAAAGGTGCTGATTCTCCAAGGAGGGAGATTGCTAGTAAAGCGGCTGGAATGGCGAACCCAAGCACAAGGAGATGAGAAATGAGGTGCGTTTTAGAAACCTTTCCCGATCACACGGTGCACCATCTTCTGGGTTTCTCATGCATGTTTTCGAAGTAGGAAGATGCCCTTGAACCTGGAGATTTGGGACCCATGGGATGGGAACCACGCAGTATTACTTTAAAGGGTCTGCGTTTGCTCACCCAACCTCACCAAACCTCTCAGCCCCAAGAGTGTCCACCCTTATGTCTCAATCAGCTGTGGGTCTAGATATGGTCAATCCAGGTGGCATCACAGCCCCTGAACGAATTTA
>NW_026777995.1:0-60620 GCF_028023285.1 Balaenoptera ricei
GCCCCAGATCACCTCAAGCCTCCGGGACGCCATGAACCGTGGGATACCGGAAGCCCCAGATCTCCTCGTGCCCCTGGGATGCCATGAACGCTGGGACCCTGGAAGCTCCAGATCGCCTCAAGCCTCAGGGACGCCACGAACCCCGGGGACCCCAGAAGCCCCAGATTACCACAAGCCCCTGGGAGACCATGAATCCCGGGACCCCTGAAGCCCCAAATCACCTCAGATCTCAGGGACGCCATGAACCCCGGGGACCCCAGAAGCCCCAGATCACCTCAAGCCTCCGGGACGCCATCAACCGTGGGATACCGGAAGCCCCAGATCTCCTCGTGCCCCTGGGATGCCATGAACCCCAGATTACCTCAAGCCCCTGGGAGACCATGAATCCCGGGACCCCTGAAGCCCCAAATCACCTCGGATCTCAGGGACGCCATGAACCCCGGGGACCCCTGAAGCCCCAGATCACCTCAAGCCCCTGGGAGACCATGAATCCCGGGAGCCCTGAAGCCCCAAATCACCTCGGATCTCAGGGACGCCACGAACCCCGGGGACCCCAGAAGCCCCAGATCACCTCAAGCCTCCGGGACGCCATGAACCGTGGGATACCGGAAGCCCCAGATCTCCTCGTGCCCCTGGGACGCCATGAACCGTGGGACCCCGTCAGCCCCGGATCGCCGCCAGCCCCTGGAAGCTATGAACCCTGGGACCTCGAAAGCCCCAGAGCTTCCAGTCCCCGGGACACCATGACCCCAAAAGCCCCAGGACCAGCTTCAGCCTCTGGAACGCCATGAACCTCGGGTACACCCTGAGTTCCGGGGATGCCTCAAGCCTCAGTGACGCCCTGGACCCAGGGCTAGACTCTGCCCGCAACACCCAGGTTCCCACGCGCGCCCTGACCAAGCTGGGACCGCAGCCGAGAGGCCACCACCTGACGCGCCGTGGCCGACTACCAGCTAGTCCCGCGGTCACCTGTGTAGCCCTCTGGGTGGGCTGGGTTCGAAATCTGTTAGAGCCGTTCCCCGGGCGGGGTGAGGAGAGGCAGAAGCTATTGGGAAAGCTTCGGGGAGGGCCCCTTACCCTGCTCCTCAGACATCGTGAGGCGGGGAGCCCAGCTCTGAGTGCCTCAGGCTCGGCGTCTGCGCTGCGGCCGGATCGCGACTGAGCCCACCGGATGACGGCAATACCCTGAGGCGTCGAACAGAAAGCGCGCCAACCGCCCAGGTTTCTGCGCCTGCGCAGTAGCGCCGGGCGTGTGCACTCGCCTGCAAGGGAGGGGGGCCGAATGTGCGACGGCAAGTGTGGTGCCTGGCTTCCCTCACTTTCTACCTATATGTAGATGTTTTTAAGTGTACCTTTTTCCACACATACAAAAAGCAATGTGACCTGGTAGCTACCAGGGTAATTCCACCCTTTCCAAAATGTTCTTCATATACAACACGTCATAGAAAAAGTGTAGAATGTAAGAGATTCGAGTTCAGACTTTGTCTAACGTTTTCCGGGGTTTGTACTCACATCCAACACCAGCTGTGGGAACAAATCCGGGAATAATCCAACTTTTGAAATGTGCCCTTAATAAGGCCCACTAAATCTGTGCCACCCTGCCCTTCAGCTGCACCACTCTCTATTTGCCATTTTCCACTGTAAGAAGTCAGTATTGCTGTGCCATATTAAAGATGAGAAAACTGAGGCTTAGATAGTTTCATTAACTTGCTCAAAGCCACAAGGCTAGTGGCAGAGCTATCATTTGAACACACGTATTACCCCCACCCCATAGCACATGCTCACATCCCCTGTTATTCTACCTCCTGCTCAATTGCTTCTGGAACTTTCTCACATCCCTTGAAGCCTGTTCCAGTAGGACATCTGTTCTAATAAAACCTACACCAAGACACTTTCCTACAGCCCCCTGGTAAGGAATGAGTAGCTCTTTCTCTAGGATTCCACAGTGGGTTCCCGTCACCTCCTTTTAGCACTTAAGTCACTTTGCCTGTTATTAGAAATCTTTGTAGACAGTCTTCTCGCCTAAGTTCCTGGAGAGAAGCACCACATCTTAATTATATTTAAATGGCACTTCCTTCACAAGGTTCTAAGAATTAAATGTTATGAAATATAGAGCACCCACCACAGTGCCTGGAATTTTGGTTCCGTTTCACTGTGGCAGTTATACAGTGACTCTTGGCACTGTGCATCTCCTCATTTGGGGGGAAAAGTGAGAGAGAGTTTCTTCACTCGTAAGTTTCTACCCACTCCTTGGGTAGAAATGTAGAGTTGCTTCACTGGGGTGTGGGAGTGCAAATATGTGTAAGAGGGTGCACAGGGAAGCTGAGTAATAGAAAGGATGCACTATGCTGGTGTTAAAATCAAACACAAACAGAAACCAGTCTTGAAAATTCCCTGAGCATACAAAACCAGTTTAGTCACACAAGCAAAGCTTAATTTAGTTTATTTTGCAAAGCAAGTGAGACTAACTTAACCTGGGTCACTTCTTGCTTATGCCTCTGAAAATCATAGGTGAAACTTAAGTTATTCCCCAAAATTGATGAGGTGACCACTAACCAATTACCCTTCATTTAAGAAAATTCTAATATTGTAACCAATCACTGTGAAGAAAATCACTGCCTCCACACTATATAAGCTGCTTTATAACAATATACTTCTGAGTCTCATTCTATGTTTTGGTTTCAGTGCTCCTGGTTTGAAAACTGTCCTTTTGGTGTGTGCAAAGTAAATTTTTTACTAATCACTGCCTCAGTGATTCATCGGTTTCACTTTTTTTTTTTTTTCTGAACTTTTGACACTGGTACTCCCTTTCAACTTCACATTCACCATTTAGCCTGCTCTGTGGAAATGGATATGGACCCTTAATTTTTCCCTTTGCCAGTAGCACAGTTTAAGCTTCTTTCAGTAGGAGGTGCTGGAGAGAGGTTGTAGAGGGAACAAGTTTTATCCTACAGGGCATATTGCCGGCAAGTTCCAGAGGGTCGATTTACAGCAAGTTCCACCAGTACAGCAGCACAGTGATTTGTATCATTCAGTCCTAGTTGTGCCCTCTTGGGCCCACTATCAGCCTAGAGGTAGTACGTGTTCCTCACAGCTGTTATTCCTATATTCTTTGGAGTTTTCTTTTTTTCTTACTAGCCAATCCCTCATTACTCCAATCCACTGTTATACTTAATACGTCTTTGTATTAAACTTTCTCCGTTCCAATTATTGTGTGATTTTTTTTCTCTTCATCGTACACACAGACTGATCCACTTACCCAATGTACCCAATGTCTGTTCCTGGAATGTAACCGAACATCCAGCAGATGCTCAACAACCCCTTCACTTTCATTTCTAGTCAGACCTCTCCCTTCTTTCACTTGCCCCCTCTTCTCCATGAAGGGACACAGAATGGAAGGTGGAAACGCTTTCTTAACCGTGGTTCTCTCCTAAGGCCAGCTTTCTTCTCCTAGTCTACCTAAGCTGCATCAACCTGACTGAGTAGGGTGGAACATAGTGCCCAGGAGGCCTTGCAGATATGGGAGAAGTGGGAGGAGACGCTGGTAGTGCCATCAACCTAGGCTTAGGTATGAGCTGAGCCACCGTCCCTACAGAAGAGGATGTCTTTCTTTCTTTCTTTCTTTCTTTCTTTCTTTCTTTCTTTCTTTCTTTCTTTCATTTTGGCTGTGCCAGGTCTTAGTTGCGGCACGCAGGATCTTCATTGCGGCATGCGGGATCTTTAGTTGCGGCATGTGGACTTCTTAGTTGCAGCATGCAAACTCTTAGTTGCAGCATGCATGTGGGATCTAATTCCCCGACCAGAGATCGAACCTGGGCCCCCTGCATTGGGAGTGTGGAGTCATGCCCACTGGACCACCAGTGAAGTCACCAGGTTGCAGTAGTTTTGATGGAGTTGGCTGGATGGAGTTTTGATGGATGGTTCGATCCCTGGTCCGGGAACTAGATCCCACGTGCATGCCGCAACTAAGAGTTCCAATGCCGCTACTAAACATGCCACAACGAAGATCCTACGTGCCGCAACTAAGACCCAGTGCAGCCTAAATAAATAAATAAACTACTGCAACCCTGATGACCAACCAGGCCCATGAAAAGATGCTCGACATGACTAAGCATCAGGGAAATGCAAATCAAAACCACAATGAGATGTCACCTCGCACCTGTCAGAACAGCTATCATCAAAAAGAACACAGATAACCAATGTTGGCAAGAATGTGGAGAAAAGAGAACCCTTGAACACTGTTGGTGGGAATGTAAATTGGTGCAGCCACTGTGGAAAACAGTGTGGAGGTTTCTTAAAAAACTAAAAATACAACTACCATATGATCCAGCAATTCCACTCCTGGGTATATACCTGAAAGAAACAAAAACACTAATTCGAAAAGATACATGCACCCCAATGTTCATAGCAGCATCATTTACAATTGCCAAGATATGGAAGCAACCTAAGTGTCCATCGATGCATGAATGGATAAAGAAGATGTGGGATATAGATAGACAGATAGATAGATAGATCGATAGATAGATATAGGTGAATACTCTTCAGCCATAAGAAGGAATGAAATTTTGCCATTTGGAACAATATAGATGGACTTGGAGGGTATTATGCTAAGTGAAATAAGTCAGACAGAGAAAGACAAATACTGTACAATGTCACTTATATGTGGAATCTAAAAATACAACAAACTAGTGAATATAACAAAAAAGAAGCAGACTCACAGAAATAGAGAACAAACTAGTCGTTACCAGTGGGGAGAGGGAAGGATGGAGGGGCAATAGAGGAGCAGGGAATTAATGGGTACAAACTATTATGTATAAAATAAGCTACAAGGATATATTGTACAACACAAGGAATATAACCAATATTTTACAATAACTATACATGGAGGGTAACCTTTAAAAATTGGGCATCACTATATTGTACACCTGTAACTTATATATTGTACATCAACTATACCTGAATAAAAAATTAAAATTATAAAATTAAAAAATTAAAAAACAAAAAACCCAAAATGAAATAATTGATTATATTCAATTCAAATTATTCAATTTTAAATAAATAAATTTTTAAATTATTGATCCAGCAAAAAACAACAACAACAACAACAAAAACCAACGCAACCCGGGGACGGATTTCACAAGGCAGTACTGAAGGTTGCCAATCAGCCTGAAACGCTGGGGGCTGCAGAGCCCAGGTGTGGAACCTCACACTTGACCAAGACCTCTGTCCCTGCATCCTTGCTGCCCCCTCCCAACTCCCACCCCACGGGGCCACGACGGGGCTGTTGGATCCAAGGCCTTAAGAACACTTCCCAGTGTGGGGGGGGCGGGGGAGGGGTGGCAACAACACAGGAACAAGTTTGACCAACTTACATTCTCTTTGTAGAGACAGGGAAAGGCCCAGGAGAGGCACAGAGCACAGCCTGCGTCCCAGCGGTTGTGAAACTGGATCCCATTGGGTCATTAACGCCGAGATGTGTGTGTGTGTGTGTGTGTGTGTGTGTGTGTGTGCGCGCGCGCATGCGTATACGTGCACGTCGGGGTGGGGGGATGTGGGTGAGAGAGAGTTGGGGGGAAGATGGGGCTACGATGGGGGCTGAGAATAGAAAAGACACTCGAGGGGGGGCACAGGGGTAAATAAGAGCCAACCCCTCTCCACTGCTGTGTGACCTACAAAGAGGTGGTGGCGTCGGGCGAGGAAAGGGTGACAACAGCTTGTGTGCCTCCCAGGCTGAGCCTGGGCCTGGGACCCCGGCTCCGGGCAGCAGTGCGGCGCCCCCACCCCGCCCCCGCCCAGGTGGTGGCACAGGACTCGGGGCCTCTCCTCACGTGCCTTCTTTCTGGCGGCGACTCGAGCCCCACGTGGCTTCCTGGCCGCGGTGCGTGGCTCCTGGGCGCCTGGGTGGGGTGGGGAGACCCGTCCACACCCCATCACCTTTTCGTGCCAAGAAGCGGCCGCAGCGCACGCCGCCCTCCCCATCGGGCCCGGAACTTTCTGCTCCTGAGCGCGGTGCGTCCGGGTCGGCAGCGTGGGACCCAGATGGCCGGCGGTCGAGGCTTCTGGGTGCCTTCCTGGGTTCTTCCCCGGCCCGAAAGCTCGTCTAAGACCCCTGCCAAAAGCTGGCCTTCCCAGACCTCGGGCGATCTGGAAAGTAACCGCTAATATCATTTGAAAGGAAAAGGTGGTTGTGCTGGACCGTCTTCGGGCTGTGCTGAACCCAACAAACAACTCGGGCCGCCCTCAGAGGGACGCCTACGCCTCTGAGAAGAGCTCAGAAAAGGTGGAATGAAGTCGCTGGAGTCGCCCGCAAGGACAATACGTGGATGGGATGACGTGGAGGGCACGGCGCACCGTGGGCGATCGGTTCCCTTTGCTGAGAGCTCTCCTCCCCGCCCCCGAGAGCTGCAGGTCCGTGTGACCCCTCCCCCATTTATAATCTTTTAATTGCCTCCCACAGCCCTTGAGATTCGTCTGAAACTGACATACGGGCCCTCCAGTTCCAAGTTCATAATGGCTCCCCAACACCCATCCCTATTTCATTCTTTCTCAACACTTTGTGGTTTCCCAAATGCCTGAAGATTACATAGCCTGGCAATGACCTGGAATGCAAGGAATCTGTTGTCCTTTAAGTGTGGCTCCAAGTGCTCCAGCGGTCAGCTGAGCTTGTGCAAGGACGAAGGAAGGATTTGAACCTTGAACCAGGGTGGGCTGAGGGAATGCTCACAGGCAGAGCCAGATTCTTAGAAATGCAGCCCTACCTCACAGATAAATAAAGGGCCATTCAATATCCCAAGTTCCTAGGCCAAAGAGCTAATTAAGATCTTAATGTTGGTGGCACATAGGTCCAATGAGACCTGCAAGCACATTTTGTTTGGCCTGTGTTTTCATATACTTCAGCCTACATTTTTAAATCGGGAGATTTCACATTAAAATCTGCTTTTCCACTTGCTTTTGAAAAATTGGAAGAACTGTAACATAAGACTCAAAATCTTGCATGGCAACGGTTGGGCTCCTGCCAGACGCAGCCCCTCCAGTCACCTGTGCACACCTATGCACTACACCCAACCAGCTTCTCCCAGTTAGGCCACCAACCTGGCCCAGCCCCAAAGCATGTCTGCAATCATTTTAGCCTGAAAAAAATGTTTAAACCCTTGTGGTAGAAACAATGTTATGTGTTTACCAAATCTTGCATTTTCTTCTTCCTCTTCTTGAGAAAGCCACTCTACCCAACTCTCTTGCACTTAAGTAGGGCCATGTAACTAGTTCTAACAGTGGGCTCCAAGTAGAAGTGCCACATGTCAGCTCTGGGCAACAAAAAGATTCTTGGAGGCCATGTGTTACATGGACAGAGTCACAAAAGAAGTGGTAGCTCTCAGGACTTCCCTGGCTTAGACTCCGCACTTCCACTGCAGGGGGCACAGGTTCGATCCTTGGTTGGGGAACTAAGATCCCACATGCCGCATGGCAAGGCCAAAAAAAAGAAAGAAGAAAAAAAAAAGCAGTAGCTCTGGAGAGTCAGACTTTGCCTGGGAGAAAAGCAAAACCACTGAGATTTCAGGGTTGGTTTGTTACTGCAGCAAAGCACAGTTTATCCTGGCTGATATAAGCGTAGTCACCAAAACCACACTTAATCAGGCAGTTTACTTATTACATAATAATAAAGCTTAAAATCCTTTGCACAATTGTCATGAGCGTGTCCCTTTAGCAGGTACTTAAACATTGGCAATGTCTGGAGTGGAACTGGGTGCTAATTGCCGCCATTGCCCACCCTGACCAGGGCCTGTTCATAGTGCCCAGATGGGGGGAGGTTCATATGTCACTGACTAACTCGAGCATTTCAGGAAAGGATTATATCAAGACACTCTTTTCCGACCAGAGTCATTCCTTACGTTCTTGCACTTTTTCTAAGAGCAACGTTGCTATTGATTTGGCCAGCATCCATGCTAACTTCTGAAATATACTGATACAAAAATTAATAAAGCCAGATGCAACACTGGAAACCAGTAAGCCTCACTTAATGAACACTTCTAAATGGTGACACTCATATGCTGATTGTACATCATAGATCAGTTTTCCACATAGAAACGAGATATATACTCCTATGTGAGGAAAGCAAGCAACAACAAAATATTTTTAAAGGAAGAAAAGGCAAAGAAGAAAAAGTAGAAATCAATCTACATGGACATACATAACTTCCCCTTAAAGCATATGCCGTAACTCCTTCTCTCTGGGAGTTGACGTTCGGTCACACACAAACATTGAAAGACAAGTGAAAACAAGACCCAGGCACTCATCAGAGATAAGATCTAAAAATAACTACTGGAGCAGGTTGCACATATCAAATATTTCATGCACCACGAAGAAACTTTACATATTTTCCTTTTCAAGGAAGAGCAGTCACTCCCTCAAAATCTCACTGGGACTTTTGGCGAAGATTTTCACACTTCAGATTTGAGAGATCAGGGCTTTAAACAGAACACTGCATGAATGTAGGATGATAGAAGGGAATTGCTAAGTTTTTAAATAAACTTTTAATTTTAGAACAGTTTTAATTTACAGAAAAGTTATTAAGATAGTGGAGAGAGTACCCACACCCATTTTCATCCATTATTAGTATTTTATATTGTGGTACATTTACCACAACTAATGAATCAATATTTGTACATTATTATTAACTAAAGCCTACACTGTATTCACATTTCCTTTTCACCTTTTTCTGTTCCAGGATCCCATATTATGTTTACTCTTCATGTCTCCTTGGGCTCCTCTAGACTGTGACAGATTCTCAGACTTTCCTTGTTTTTGATGACCCTGACAGTTTGGAGGAGGACTGGTCAGGTATGTTGCCGAATGTTCCCCAATTGGGATCTGTCTGATGATTTTCCTCGTGATGAAACTGGGGTCATGGGTTTTGGGGAGGAAAACCTCAGCGATAAGGGGCCATTCTCATCCTATCATATCAAGGGTACATACTATGAACAGGACTTCTCGCTGTTGATGTTGACCTTGATCCCCTGGCTGAGGGTGTTTGTCAGGTCTCTCCCCTGGACAGTTCCTCTTTTCCCCCCTTTCCATGCTGTCCTCTTTGGAAGGAAGCACGTACTTCTCTGCACAGCACACACTTAAGGAGTGGGGAGCAATGCTCCACCTCCTTGAGGGTGAGTGTCTAGATGACTTGGGATTCTTCTGCACACATTTCTCTCTTCTCCCCTATTTACTTATTCAGTCGTTGATTTACAGCAGTATGGACTCAGGGATATTTGTTATACTTTGGGTTATAATCCAATACTGCTTTATTTTGTTGCTCAAACCGTTCCAGACTCCTTGGCCACTGGAAGCTCTTTCAGTTCGCTCCTGTGTCCCTTTGACATTCCTCATGGTTGTGCTTTTTTGGAGCACATTCTTCGACACTTACAAGATGCTCCAGACTCAACTTGTATATTCCCCGTCCCAGTCCTAGAATCGGTCATTTCTCCAGGGAGCCCTGGTTCCTCTCATTACAGCATGGTGTTAGAAATGAATTATTAATTTTTAAAGTGTGATAATGGTATGGTCACTTTTTAAAAAGTTTATCTTTTAGATGTACATACTGACCTATTTATACATTAAATGATCTATCAGATTTGCTTCAGAACAACGTGGAAATGGGAGATGTGAGTGGGAGTGTGGATGAAACAAGATAGGTTATGAGCTGATAATTATTGGAGCTGGGTGGTGTCCCTTCGCTATCCTTATTTTCACATGTACTTGAAATGTACTACAATAAAGCTTTTTTAAAAGAAAGGAGTAGTTGATAGAGCTAATATTTGCTCATTGAGTCAGGTGTTTTACAGGAGCTGTCAACAGCGAGCACAACTTTGACCTTCTATATTTATAAGTTCCAACTCCAAAGCATGAAAAAGGCGGCTCCTAAATAGGAGAGAAAAATATTAGCCTGGCTCGATAAACATGGAGCCACCCAGCAACTGGTTTGCAGACATAAGATATAAATTGTCAGTAGGACATGGGACAGCTTTGTTAAACTTAAGGGTTTACAGCTCACAGTTACACCTTCAAATCCTAGTTAAACACACACACACACACACACACACACACACACACACACACATACGCATGCAAAACACCAACAGATTTACTGAAAGCACTTCGTTTGTGTCTCTGACAAATCTTTCAGTATCTTCATAAAGATGAGGGATTTTTTCAATTCTCCTACAACAAGCCCAGAATCTCTGGGCCTAACTGCCTTTGCCCTGAGAGCCCTCTGCATCGGCCATCTCCCATTACCGTTCAGACACATCTGAGCTGCTCCATGGTGGTGGCGGGGAGCCACACTGCATTAATGAAGCACAAGCATCAATAAAAATGAGTTTCTTGTAAACTGGGAGAGGTACTGGAAACGGCCGTGTTTCTAAGAAGAAAATTTGCTTTTGTGTTTTTTTCCGTCAACCAACATCTAAGTATCTATTATGTAGGAGATAGTATGCTAAATCCTGGGAATACAATAATAAATAAAAGTATCAGCCCTGGAAGTGCTCACAGGAAAGAAACTCAGCACTTCTGAAGTGGCATCTGGCAGCAAACTCGGGAAACAACAGATTGGGGGGCCCAGACAAGAGAGAGCCGTGAGAGGTAGGATGCCTGGGACCAGGTGACCTCAGGGGTGTGGTGGGCTGTGGGCAATGAGGAGCGGAGGCCAACACCGGCAGTCACTCTGTCAGGCGCCCGGATGCATCAGCGGGTGAGGCGCTGTTAAGGCAGGGACTGGAGACGGGCACATCAGCAAAGGAAGATGGGAAAAGATTCAGGTGTGATGAGGAGGAGATGCTGTGGGCTTGCAGGTGGAGACGTCAGTAGACAGTGACATACCCAGGCCTAGAACTCAAGGAGAAAGTTCAGGAAAGAAGCTGTGGCTACAAAGGTAGGGGTGCTTATTGTTTTTCTTGTTAGCGTTTCAGAAGTATCTCATTAACTTCTGAATTTTATGTCCCAGACTGTAGCCTGTCCTAACTTTGTTTCCTGTGATTCAGAGTGTTCTATGTAGCTTAGCATGTACTCAATTTTGTGAAAGCTCCATGGATTCTTAACAGTGAATTTTCTTTTTGAATCTAATGTCTATCAATAATGCCTTTTTAATTATACCAGTATCTGCTGTTTAATTTTGCTTCCTTATGTCAAAGACTGATTGATACAATAAAGTCTTTTTGCTGTTGCCTCTTGTACAGCAGGGAGAGTGGGCAAGCTTGGTCTTAGTATGCGCTCATTGTGGAGAGCTGCTTTCAGGGTTCAATTTCATCAAAATGCTGGACAAAACAGGGGAAACGTCAGGAGGGATCAGATGCAAACTGTCCACCATGTGTTCTGAAGGTGGGCCCTGGCTTACATGTCCTCCCTAAGAGCTCCCTCCATTCCCTGGATCAGCGTCAGAGCACTTAAAAATATAAGCAAGTCCTAGCATCACACTGTAGAAAACAGCCCCAGAGATTTAAACATACTTCATTTACTCAACCAACTGTGAGTACAGTCCCTTATGTAGCTTGAAAAAGCAGCACTTTTCCTCCCATAATCACTGTTCCTAGTCATGATGTTTAATTTTTAATTTCTAATATTACAGAAGGGCATGGTTTTTTCATGTTTACAGAGGGAGTCCCAATTTCAAAGTCTGGGAAATTCTATTCTGAACCATGTACCATAAGACTGTCCAACAATTAGAAATCACGTAGACAAAAGACAGAAAAGCACATGCTCAATGTGCCCAGAGGGCTTTAGAGCTCAAGTTGCAGAATCCTGCTGCCCACAGAAAGTTGAAGAATGGACTGAGGGGGAAAACTAGAGCAAAGATAACTAAGTTCACAGGTAACCCGCGCTAACACGGCATGATAGTTTCTGGACAAAAATTTACAAACCAGATAGTGAAAATCGACACCTCCATTCCAGTTACTTGAGCTCATCATCCCTGGGGCCTCAGTTAGGGCCCGGTTGTCTCCAATGAACAGCAGTAAGAGTTTCTGGGTTCCAAGGCAGCAGCTCCTGGTGCGGGTGGGCTGAGGGGTCGGATCTTGAAGGTGATTCAACCACAACCCTGAGCCTCTAGGGCTTTTCCACCAGGTAAGCTGGGAGAGCTGAAGGCTGAGTAGCAGTATGGCTTCTGGCCCCCAGTGGTAAAAGAGCAGCCAGAATTGCCAGCCAGATGCATGAACTCAGGTAGGATGAGATATATGGGGGCACTGGCATTTTCTAGCACACTTGCATCACTGCCAACTAACTTGAGTGCAGATAAAGCTCATTGATTTAACTTCTTACTGCTTCCCTGGGGTCTCATTTAAGGCCCCTGCAAAAGATCAGCCCTTTGCTCCTAGGAATGGCAAGTGTTAAAACCAAGTATTTGGACATATAAAGCCACAAACTTACTAGAGTGCTGCTTTTTCAACTATAGCTGATTCATACATTAATATAATGTGGTGAAAGCAAGTAAAATCAAATCTGAGGCTTTGACATTAATGGCTGTGGTTATTAAACTTTATTATATTTTAAAATCTGAAAACTGTAAAACAGTATTTATACAAACACCTGAGGACTGTTTAACTGGGCACAGCATCTTCACACAAACAATTTGAGAGAAGACCAAGTTTAAATTAGAATTTTGTCTTATAACACAAAATGAATAACATAGATGAAACCACCCTTTAAATAGTAGCATTCTCATATAAAGTACATTTGGTTTTCTAAAAAAGAAAATGTACATTCTTGCCCCTGGTGTACATTTTATTGGCATTTATAACAAATGGCTAATACTTTTAGCACAGATTCTCATAGCTTATTAACATTACACCAAACTTATACAAAGTAATAACAATAAACATATAGCACCATTTCCCCTTGAAAGTTCTAACTTTAAAAATAAAGCCCAAAATGATAAGTCTGAATTAATGCATCTTCCAAAATTTAGCAGAATAAATGGCTCAGAACTAAGCAAATTAACTAGCAACATTGCATAGGACAGAGAACTTCCCTGTATGGAAACCAATCTATGGATTGTTTCTTATCCCCTGAAGACTAAGCTGAGAGGTACTAGTGATAGCAAATGATGCACATATATTTTTCAGAATAAAAACATCCAACTATATAAATAGTTCACCATTACCTCTGTGGCAGTGCAAAGTGCCATATTAAATTCAAAAAGAACAGATTTACTTGTTTGAATACCTACAGGTATAGAATAATATATAAATATGGTATAGTATCCATATGAAGAATAAACACAGACAATAAAATATATATATTTTAAAAATTTGGGCACAGGTGTCCTCATATAGAGATATGAGAAATGAATGCCTAGTTAAATGTCTAAGCTTAGAGAAAATATGTAAAGTTTTGAAATAATAGGTATTTCACTGAAAAATTTTAATCAGACTCCATCCAAACCACCCTTGTAGTAGTATAATATCTCCTGCATAAAACAACCATTCTATCTTACAATTGTTCGAAATTTATCAAAAACTGGTAAGAACACTTTATGAAAGTTTATAAGCTTGTTTTTTTTCTTTAAATATGAACAAACACAACATACAGAGAAATAATAACGAAAGGAAAATAATTTATATGGCTATTCCCTTTCCGGAAATTGGTAGAACACGAACAGAACATTGCAGTAACAGACATAAAATATTTGAAAAAGAGGTGATATCTACAGTTGCATCTTTAAATTCTTTTCTAAGGAAAACTTCTCATGGATTTTATTAGAGAGCCTGTCAGTCCCTGATACTTTCCCCTTTGGGATGTAGCTGTTTTGGTTTTATATATAAACATTAATCAAAATCAACGGTGTTTCTCTGTTTCCTGCATTAAGTATATTTGTAAACTGTACAATTAAATAATAAACTGTAAAGTGTAAAATAATAATAAGACATAAAGGACTGCCAAGTTGAATATGCTAATACTAACATGTTAATGTGTTTTAAAGAAGTAGACTGGACTTGCAATGTAGTTCTGCAATTCTGGATATAACGTAGTTTTACAGGAACCGTCTACAAAACAAAAACTGCTACGAGAATAAAAATACTTTTAAATTAAAAAGTTATCAAGACAATTGAAAATTATGTCTAATCTAAACTTATACATTTTTTTTCAATTATATTTTCCTTCTTTAAGTTTTTCAATATAGTAACATAACTTTAAGGCTGGCCCCAACTTCAGCCCCATATACTTCATCATCACATCACTTTTGAGTAGTAGCAGAGCCTTCCCATCAATCTCCTACAGAGAGAAAGAAATTATAATTACTAATACTGATTTCATGTTTTGTCACGTTACGTACATATAAGAACATGCAAAATAGGGAGCAGCTGTACATTCTCAATATATATTCTCTGAATATGCATTTATTTCCTGAAAACTATTAAAAATATAACTTATATGTGAAGCATCATTTGCAAATTTCTAAATTCACTTCAAATTTTAAGAAAAAGGAAATTTAACCCAGTATCTTTGAAAAGTGGCCTTAGCATCAAACTCTGATTTTAAATACTATATGTTGAATAAAATACCACGTATTTATGACAAAGGGTAGAAAACTGTGAACTGTAGAAATGAATTTCAGACAGTCATTAACTTTCTTAGAAAGGCTGGGAATATGAGTATATCAGCATTAATGCAAACTGTAAATGTGCTATACAGTGTTGTCATTATGTTGAAAGCTATTCAGTTAGTTGTGTGAAGCTAATTAGATACGAAAACTTATTACCGATTTTCTTACAATGTCAAAAAGGAATACATAGATATTTGGTCATGAATTTGATTTATTAGAAAAGACTATAAACATTATTTAACAGACACAAGGCATCCTCCTAAAATTATTTCCTTAATGAAGCAATTTATGTCGTGGAAGCATATTATTTGGTTTTCATGAGTTCCTATTTAAAATAAAGCTGCACTTAATCTTTTACAGTTACTGGATTCATCGGGCATCATAACAAGGAAGACACCCTGTCACAGCTGTGGTCACCCCTCCTACTCACGGTCCTGGGGCCGAGCAGGGAGCAGGTGGGGAGGAGGATCCTTGTAACTGTTGTTACAAAGGAGAAGACACCTGAGAGCGGCCATGCCGAATCATCTTCTCTTGAGAACTTGAAGACTTGTAGTATTTTAGGTACTCGGGTACCCATTTAAAGCACAGATCCAGCCTCCACCCTTTAAGGCTCTAACTTTGGGCAAAGTAAACTTTCTCGCATATGGAAAAATCAGTTGATAGGGTTCCCCCACCATCCACACTAATCAGTATCCAACTGAAGGGCCTGCAGAGAGGTCATTCAAAGTCATTACGGCAGGAAAACCGGATCAAAAGATACACTACATGTTGCATGAAGAGGTCGGCGAGGGGGCCTGATATCTGAGGATCTTTATGTTTCATAAACTGTATCACTTCATCCACAGACCAGGTTGAAGGGTCCTTAGAGAAGCCTTGTTTCAGGACACTGGGGTCAGGTACAGCTATATAACTTGGAGCTTCAATGGGGGGAAAAAAGACAAATCGTACTTGACCTGATCATTATCCTGAAAGAAGAGATGTTAGGTAGGGAGTAATTGTCTCATTCCTGGAACCTTCTGTGAAGTACCCCGGCATGGACCCAGGACTCCAAGATAAAATCCAGGGAAAGCCTAGTAAAGATGACCTGAGGATGGCTACTCAAGAATGTCCCACCTGACCTCCCCCAAACAACAAAAGCAGCTTCGGAAGACACCTTGCAGTTCCAAAGATCATAAAAGAGACTGAGCAATCCGAGGCCACTTTGGCCACAGGAAAATACAGCAAAAGATCTGTTACTTGGGTTAAATTAGGTTAATCTAAGCTAACTTACTGCTTTCTTACTTTAAATATTTCAAAGAATTTCTCTCAATCTTTCTCCTCTTGATATCTCCAAATTAGGTTTATTTTACTAGCTAACTGCAATGGAAATCCCCAGAATTTACAGTTTGATCATTGCTTAAATTTATTCACTTTAATGTATGCAATATGGATGGTTTTTAGCATCACTCTATTCTTTAAATTCCTGTCTCTCAAGCCTGATATGCTTACCTGAATTTTGAAGAAAACAAGATTATTTTGTGCTTAGCTAGGTCAGAAGTAACTTTAACATTATACTGAATGCCTCTTTCAAGTTTCACTGCATAGTAAGAGATATTTTGGTTGAAGGTTTATATGTTTAAAAAAGAAGTAACTAAGACATGAAACAATTCAAGTGCTCATACCTCAAAAAGTTATAGCTGTGCCGTTCACTACGTTGTATTGAAATTTCTTTGTGTCCAGACAGGTATTCATTTACTCAACCAGAGTGCTTGACTCTCTAAAGTTAGTGTATGATAAGAGAAGTGGGTTTTGTAATTTGCTAGGAGGATTTGTTTCTCTAAACAAGGACCGTCAATACAAATTTAATATTTTTGTATGTGTGAATTAGCCAAAAGTGCACCTTTTCTTTCCTATCCTCTGGGCTCTGGCCATTTTATGGGTATTTTGAGTATTCACCCAGGGAAAGGGCAAAGAAAATCAGAAGATAAAAGAACTCACAATGGTAAATTTTACTTATTTTCTTTTTAAATAGCGTAACTTTGATATGAAATAAAAACTCTTTAGTAAAATCTATCCTACTTTCTACTTGTCAGAGATAAAAATGTTGGTCTACCAAGAAATGCTGCTGGGCTGTATCAACCCAAGTAAAAACGATGATGGTATAGACCATGCCATGCCTAAGGCATTCTAACAATCTAGACAGAAAAGTCTTCTCCTTTAACTCAAAACAGACTCAATTTAATACTTAAAAAACTACTGGCAAGGCTAACCATACCTCTAAATTAACTTATATTTGTGTGGGATTTTTGGTTTCTGTCATCAGAATCTGGTATAGTTATGTTTTGAATAACATATAACTACTTTTACGGATTACTACAAATAAACTATATGTAAAGATATGATTTCTGGTATAAAACTATAATTTTATATTAAAAATAAAACAGGGGTTTCCCTGGTGGCGCAGTGGTTAAGAATCCGCCTGTCAATGCAGGGGACATAGGTTCGAGCCCTGGTCCAGGAAGATCCCACATACCCCGGAGCAACTAAGCCCTTGCACCACAACTACTGAGCCTGCGCTCTAGAGCCCGCGAGCCACAACTACTGAGCCTACATGCCTAGAGCCCATGCTCCGCAACAAGAGAAGCCACCGCAATGAGAAGCCCGCGCACCGCAAGAAAGAGTAGCCCCCGCTCGCCGCAACCAGAGAAAGCCCGCGTGCAGCAACGAAGACCCAACACAGCCAAAAATAAAATAAATAAAATAAATAAATTTATTTTAAAAATTTAAAAAATAAAAAATTTAAAAAATAAAAATAAAACAACCGTGAGCTCATCTATTTCTAATCTATCATGGAAAATAATTTAATTGGGCCCACATCTTCCAAACAATCAGAGAAGGCTATGAACATTATTTTAGTGTTATTCAAATAATTACATGAAATAAAAAATTATGTGAAAAATAATCAAAGTCCAGTCATGCTCTTCTCCTTAATGGCTCTGTCTCATATACACTAGGAGATCAGAAGGCCTGTCTTCATAAACTCATATATTGTGAAAATATCTAAAAATTCAGGGTACATTACCCCTTTATAAAATGAACATCTATCTTCAGTCTCTCTACAAAAATCACTCCAAAACCAGAGACAATCTACACGGAGTAGGAGATGGGGGTGACGATATTAAATGTATCACAGCATGTGTACAGTGCAGTTGCCCATAGATAATATCCATTATGAAAGGCAGGGGAGTTAGTTGATTCCTACTTCCTTTACTCCTCAACCTTGCCTAGATGCCTATCTGGTGACAAAAGACAAAACACTTATTCCCCCCACCACAGCACCCTTAACCCTTTTAAAAGGGTACAGGATAGTAGCTATCTTTGCACATGGAAGGCTGCTCTGGCTCTTTCCAAATGAAGAGTAGGATACTGTCCTGTTTATACATATCATGTTCTCCTGGGGGGTCTGAGGGAACGACTGGGAGTGTGGAAAATGGGGAAATGGCTGCAGCAACAGGATGCCAGAGCCTAGATCTGGGAACCACACACAGGCTGGGGCCAGGAAAGGTCTCAATAGGGACAAGGAAGAGAGTACGTCAGAAAGAAGAGGGAGTGCATCCTTCCAGGCCTCAGAGTCATGCGAGGGTTGTGAGTCCAGGCAGTAACCAAGGAAATGATAAATTACAATGGATGGAAAAGCACTAAACTGCGAAGTCTCCATCAGAAACATGGTTGGTGATCCAGATTCCCAGAAATAGTTCTGTAATGCCATGAGGATTAGAGCATGTGTAGCAGCTTGGCCCTGAAAATGATGTGAAGGGGAGGACTCGACCTCCTCACTTTTGGCACTTTCTCCAATGCGATAAACTCTCAGGGGATGTTGTGGGGCATGGAAACCTTAAGGGGAAAGACAAACACACTGGCTGAGAATCACTGTTTTTGAATATACCTTCACTTTTCCTCTGCTTCTGGAATGTAACTTCATGGTGACCGCTCTTGGAAGATGATTTGGTCCCCACCAGTGTTGAACTCGAGGTGCATGGCACACTTTGAAAAACACTCCTGGAGACTGGAGTATGAGTGCTTACAGGACTTCTGCTGGCAGGATTCAAAGAACTTGCTGGATTTAGTGGTGAGTTCTTGGACTCTTCAGAAAGCATTTCCCCTTTGGGCATGCCATTTCCCTCAGCAGATAATACTTCTTCTACAAGAAAAAAAGACAAAGGCAATAAGAAAAAAGACAAAGGCAATTATCTTCAACAGACTTACAGCTCGAATACTATTAAAAGGTCAAAAATCCCCTAACTGCCAACAACAGTTCACTTAAGCCATACTATACTGAACCACAAACCTCTAACACAAAGCACATGGCCATCCCTTTCTTGGTGTTTATAGTAATGGACACTGTCCTGAAATCCAAATTGATTCTAATGACATCACCTATTTTTCTCATGGCAACTAACCCTTGCCAGTCTTGCCACCAAGACTATGAACACCTCACTAAAGCATTTATTTTTAGGAATGCAGTTCTTCACAACTCTTTGTTACAATATGATCACACAGTTGGTTTCTAACATTTGCTTACTCCTTGGGCACTTATTAAAACTTTCACTGGAGAAATGTACTAGGTTTTTCTATTCCTCTTTCTATCAGCTTTTAGCAATACAAAGCCGAATGGAAAATACGCCTATAACTGTTTTTCTTTAATCTAAGGAGAAATGACAACTGTGCACTTCTGAAGGGAATGAAGTGCTCAACAAAGCTGCCAAAGTAGCAGCCTAACTGCCAAACTGATTTGGGGGAATATACTCCCCTACTTCCAGCATCAACACTCAAGAGCATATAAGTGATAGAAGAGTGACTTTTCTCCCCAATCTTGCAACATGTAAATACTATTTACCTTCAGAGGCATGCACCTTTGTTTTGGGGAGCTTAGGAGAGAGAGGAGCAACATAAGGCAGAGGTTGCTGAGAAGGTCGTTTGGTGCTTTTCTTTTCTGTTGTATCTTCTTTTACTGTTTTCAAAAAAAGAAATGTCTGTTATAACTAATTAATATACTCAAGCGTTTTCATATCATCAGCATAAAACACTTTTGTTTCTAAATCATTTGCCTACTATAACTTCATCAATAATTTATCGATTATTTATGAACAAGATGTGTTCATTTCATCCTATTAAATATTTCAGTGATATTATATTCAAGGGTTAAAGGCATTATGTCTAGGCTTCATTTATTCTAGGGTCATCACATCTTTCTAACTCTCTCAGGCCAACAGTGAGGCAACCAATTGTAATGTGTCTAAAAAGACCTGGGAAAATCGCTCCCATGAGCAAGAAAAGTTAAGAATTCAGAGAAGTTAAAGAGAGGATAGGGTACAATGAACACTCCATTTTACAGGCAACAATCCTGGCCTAGGGGTACCCTTACAACAATTCTACTGCTTACTTATCATTCACCCAAATGCATTTCTTCCTAAAGGACCACACTTTAAGGCATAATCCTGAAAGTAAAGACATTTCAATTTATTAATTACACTATTACACTATATTAGACTACATTACACTACATTATCGATCGATATTTTGATTTAATCTCCAACTAAAAGGAAAAATAAAGTGCAATAGAAATCTATAAAGTAGGATAACAGACCTCCAGAGAGAAGAAAGACTGCAATGAGAAAGTACCAAAGTCAAACTTCATCTAGTTCAAAATGGCTGGGGGCCAGGCATGCCTCTCAAAGTCGTCTGATGAGCAATCTTTAGCCATCCAGTTACTGACTGATTACTAATGAGTCTAAGAGAGCTCTCACCATTTGATTTTATTTTTAATCATCAACTACAAAACCAACGGGCAAAACATACTTCAGTGAATGAGAGATATTTCTACAATTCGGACAGTTAAATTCTAAGAAGAGAAATAATTGACTTTTTTCATACCCATTTAATGATACAGAAAATTGGAGTACTAAAATATACAGTTTCTAAAGTTTTCTATACATATTTACCTCAGAATCATAGCAAGATCAGAAAAAGTCTTTACTTATCTTTTACTTGTAATATTATAATACTTTCTTTATGAAAAGTTTATGAAGCTGGTATATGGTCTACTATCTGGGGTTGATACAAACATAAAATTGATTCTTGACTTCTGCTTCTGGGTATCGTAGTGAGCTCAGGCATGAAATTGTTCCTGCAGAGATAACTAGAAAAAGCCAGATAATTTACAAAGTACTTCATAGAGAAGTCATCATAGAGAAGCAACTTCCAGGATGACTGATTAAGGACTTCAGAAAATCCACTCCTTCATAAAAATAATGACAGCACTGGCAAAGTTAACTTTTTCAAAATTCTGGACGTTAACTAAAGGATTACAACAACCCAAAAAGCATTTATTCAAGAAAAATGGCTGAATCTCAGAAAGAACAACAAATTCTGTGGCATTTTAGCTTCCCTAATATAATCCCATTCACCCCAGTTTTGCAGCAGCCTTGCAAACCAACAGCTTCGCAACTACAGTAGCTGTGAAAGCCAGCAGCCAGCCTAGCACTGGAGGGGGCACAAAGGATTTGGAACTCTCCAAAAGCTCCACCCCCAGAGAACTGTCACTATTTGATCAATCTTGCAGCTCACTGAAAACCTCTGATCTCTGGGCTTGTTTTATTTGACCTAAATCAGAGCCTGCTCTGTGTAAACAGCCCTATCCAAAGCACTGGTCAAAAACCAAACCAAAACCAAACCAAAAAACCCACAACAATGGCAATTGTTTAACACTGCAGCTCCCAGAGGTAGTATTACCAGTTGGGGCTGACAAGAAGCTGACCAAGAAGCTTAAAAGGAAAAACTGGAGAATGAGATGTCCATGAGGGGACTCTGAAAAGCACTGAGATATTCCTGGGAATCTAGAAGGCCATATGTATGTACATGGTTGTATGAATGCTCAGGAAAGACTTTAGAAGGCCCTAATCTTTCATTTTTTGCTGACCTTGAAGCCCTGCACAAAGCAGATTTGTAAACTGTCTCCTGGAATGTTCAAGGTAAGTCCCAACACACACTAAGAACCCCTTGGCAAAGGCCGGGAGACATACTGGTTCCAGGCACTTAAGAAAATCCCTGTCCAATTATTAGCTGACCACTAAGCTAAGTGAACAGACTTCAGTAGCCACATATAACAAAATTAGACCTGGAAAAGTCATTAAATTAGTCCAGGAGAGTCACTAAAAATCCAAACAGCACCAGCAACAACAACAGAGCCTAGGAAGGGGGAGGGAACCTAATTTTCAGAGTTGCTGCATTATATTACTTTTAAATTTCAATTAAAAAATTAGGAGACATGCAAAGAAGAGGAAAGTATGACCCATACACAGGGGGGAAAAAGTCAACAGAAACTGCCTCTGAGGAAGCCCAGACACTGGACTTACTAAGCAAAGATATCAAGTCAGTTATTTTATATATGTTTAAAGAACTTAAAAAAAAATCATGTCTAAAGAACTAAAGGAAAGTATAAGAACAATGTCTCACACTATCGATAAAGTGATAAAAATTATAAAAAGAACCAAATAGAAATTCAGGACTTGAAAAGTATAATAAATGAAATTTAAAAAAAAAAAAAACCCTAGAGGGGCTCAACAGCAGATGTGAATTAGCAGAAGAAAGAATCACCAAATTTTTTAAGAGGTCAATTGAGATTATATAGTCTGAGGAACAGAAAAAAAAAAAGAGAGAGAGAGAGAGAAAAAAATGAACAGACTTCAGAGACCTGTGGGACACCATCAAGCATGCCACAATAAACATAATGGGAGAGTCCTGGAAGGAGAGGACAGAGAGAGTAAGGAGCAAAAAGACTATCTGAAGAAATAATGTCTAAAAGCTTCCCAACTTTAATGCAAAACATTAATCTGCATAATCCAAAAAGCACAAGAATCTCCAGTTATAAATGCAAAGATATCCACACCTAGAGTCAAACCACCAAAAGCAAAAGACAAAGAGAATCTTGAAATCAGCAAGAGAAAAGCAAATCATCACATACAAAGGAGCCTCAATAAGATTAGCAACTGACTTCTCATCAGAAACTACACAGGCTAGAAGGAAGTGGGATGGCATATTCAAAGCACTGAAACAAAAAGATGGTCAACCAAGAATTCTATATCTAGCAAAACTAATCTTTAAAAACTGAAGGAGAAAATAGGAAATTCTCCATAAAGAAAGACTGAGAGAATTCCTCACTTGTAGAGAGCTACCCTATAAGAGATACTAGAGAGACTCCTTCAAGTTGAAATGAAAATAGAGAATAACTTAAATCCACATTTAAAAAAAAAATAAACAGTACCAGTAAATATATTTGTGTTTATAACTCTTTTCTTCTCCTTTCTCATTTAAAAGACAACTACATAAAGCAATAATTATAGGGCTTCCCTGGTGGCGCAGTGGTTAAGAATCTACCTGCCAATGCAGGGGACACAGGTTCAAGCCCTGGTTCGGGAAGATCCCACATGCCGCGGAGCAGCTAAGCCCGTGCACCACAACTATTGAGCCTGCGCTCTAGAGCCCGCAAACCACAACTACTGGAGCCCGCAAGCCACAACTACTGAAGCCCACGTGCCTAGAGCCCGTGCTCCGCAACAAGAGAAGCCACTGCAATGAGAAGCCCATACACCACAACTAAGAGTAGCCCCCGCTCGCCGCAACTAGAGAAAGCCCACACGCAGAAACGAAGACCTGATGCAGCCAAAAATAATAAATAAATAAAATAAATAAATTTATTTTTTTTAAAAAGCCGTAATTATAAAACTGTATTTGGGAGCTTATAATGTATAAAATATAATTTGTATGACAATAATAGCACAAAGAAGTGGGCAGAAAACAAAACTATGCTGGAGCAAAGTTTTGGCATAACATTAAAATTAAGTTGGTATTAATCCAAACTGGATTGTTTTAAATTAAGATGTTAATTGTAATCCCCAAGGCAACTAACTAAGAAAATAACTCAAAAAAATAGTAAAAAGAACAAGGAAAATAAAATGGTACACAAGAAAACATCTACTTAAAACAAAAGAAGGCAGTGATGGAGGAAAAGACTAGCCCCACCCCCCCCAAAAAAAAGAGAGACATAAAGAATGGTAGATGTAAGTCCTACCTTATCAGTAATTAAATTAAATGTACATGAAATAAACACTCCAGTAAAAAATTAGATTGGCAGAATGGATTTTTTTTTAAAGTTGTATTACAAACTTACTACACTTTAAATTCAAACACACAAATAGGTTGAAAGTACAAGGATGGGAAAAAATATACCATACAGACAGTACTTAAAAGAGGACTGAGGGGGCTTCCCTGGTGGCGCAGTGGTTAAGAATCCGCCTGCCAACGCAGGGGACACAGGTTCGAGTCCTGGTCCGGGAAGATCCCACATGCTGCGGAGCAACTAAGCCCGTGCGCCACAACTACTGAGCCCGCGCTCTGGAGCCCGCAAGCCACAACTACTGAAGCCTGCACGTCTAGAGTCCGTGCTCTGCAACAAGAGGAGCCACCACAATGAGAAGCCCGTGCACCACAACGAAGAGTAGCCCCCGATCGCCACAACTAGAGAAAGCCCATGCGTAGCAACGAAGCTCCAACGCCGCCAAAAATAAATAAATACATAAATAAATTTTAAAAAACAAAGAAACCCCACAATGATACACCTTTCAGGTTTTGATTCTCAAGTTAATTATGAATTCAATAAGAAATTACTTTTCCACTTTGAATGAACAAAAACTATATATTATACATGTCTAATTAGTTCACTGTGGCTAAAAGGTTTACTTTGAGGAAGACACAGGAAAAACTGAATTATATAAGATTCTCAAGTTAATGTAGACTCTAATATAAAATAGAAGCACAGTATAAAATTTTACATTTTCTCTTATCTGATTTATTTTGATCATGCTCTGCAGGACTATGACCATTACCTCTGTAAGAGCTAAAAGGCTGGCTACTCAAAAGGTTATCACACTGCAGGCTGTGGCACAAGGTCTCAAGAAAGCGAAGAGCAAATGATGCACTGTTCACTGGAGGGAGCTGGATGGAATGAGTTTCCCCATCAAAGGAGGCTATTATAGGGAAGAAAAGATGTCAGAGTTACATCACAGAAAGATGAGAACCACATCAACAAAAATAAAAGCCATCAATTTAGGAAATGTATTATAAATCTAATGTGTGGTTTTTGTAATTTATAAAGGAATAATCTTAAATTATAAAAGTTCCTCTCATTCAAACACAATAGTCTGAACTAGTAAAAGCATTCTCATTTAAAAATATTCATAAAGTAAACAACAACAACAGAAACCCACTGATGTACAATAGTTCCTGCTCTTCCAAACATTCCATGGGTACAAATGCAGTATCTGATCATACAATCATGAAAGCCATGTGTATCTTACCTCTTACTCACTTCTTGAATCACATTTTTATTTAGAGATTCTTACAGATTAGTCTGTTTTCTAAAAAAATTAAAATATATTAAGCTCACTTTATCTATAGTGAGCTTAATATAGCAGGTAAAAGGAAAAATCTGTACCTCTTACCTCAATATACAGCATTACTCTGACATTATTTGTCTATATTGAAAGTTAAACTTTCCAAACCAGGGTTAAAAGTCTATAAACATATAATTATTATACATATTCTATTACATTAATATAATATTCAAATATTATAGTTAACAGAATATAAATTTATAAAATAATCTATGTATTATAAAATCCTTGCCTTCTTGAAACCTACAAACAAATTAGGGAATAAAACCTCATAAAGGATTAGATGAGCATACCGGTTATCACTTCTCCTCCACGATGATCTGGCTTAAGGAATCCAAAAACAGTCTTACTTTGAATGGCACAATCCACGCAGGCCTGCACCGTCCGCCGGAGCACCACATTGACAGGGCCTGGGCCAAAGCGGTTGGGCAGCTGCTGGATTTTCGTCTGATCCAGGTGAGGGCCACAGTTTCCATGTTTGTTTACATAGACACAGACTTGATGAAAAATGTGTATTATATAGATATAACAAACAATGAGATTGGTTAGAAGGAACATAAACACTACATAATCAATCACTATATATCCCATTAGCCACGCTTCACTCAAAGAGAACCTAAACATAGTTACTATCGGTGATCCTTTCTGCTACCTAAAAATATATATGTAAATATATTTTCACATTTTGTAAATATATTAAATCTAGAAATAAATAATCCAAATGCTTATTCCATTTTCTAGAATTCTGCCCAAACTGATTATAATAAAAACAATACAAGTTTTAGTAGCATCACAAAACAATTCTTCACACATTCTCAGATTATATAAAATGGCTTAAAGACAAGAATATTTTCACTTTTTAACAGTAATCACACTATAAGAATTTTCTTTCAAAACTGGTCATATTAGCACACTCCTTTTGGACTGAATTTATTTTAAATCAACAATATTGCACTCTCATTATATAGTATTTTCTAAAGTAACCAAATAATTTCAGATATGTGTCACAGTAAGTTCTAATGACCTAGAGAAATTTTTTTCATTAATTTTTAAGAAAATAAAAATGTTCTTTATATACATGCTGAGGTTCACGGACGAAAATTTTAAAAATAAATGCTTTCCTTCGTATAATAAAAGCATTTAGAATTTAGAAGCAAATAATCTATAATCACAATCAGTCAAGTTTCTATAATTTTTCTTCACTGAGTATCAACAAATACAAATTAACACACAACGTAATATGATTATTAACAAACAGAAAATATATTGTCCCCCTAAATCAAGAGGCACATTATTTTTATCCACTACTCAATATATTGCAAAATTTTCATGTATACAGTCTATATTTAGTACAATAAAAACCCATTAATCTCACTTTCACTATGTTGAAATATATAATTAAGCTTTGTGGCAATAGCCAGAGGAAGGATGGACTCTGTCACAGAAATGAAACACCTATTAAAAACTTAACCTGAGGTGCTGATGGCATGGACAAAGTTCTACTGAACACAAGTGAGCTAAACAAGGATTTCAATGTTTATACTCGTTTAGCTAGGCTCCCCTCCTAATGGACTAAAAATCAGAAATAATAAAGAGACAAAATGAGGTATGTTACGGGCTTCCCCGGTGGTGCAGTGGTTAAGAATCCACCTGCCAATGCAGGGGACACGGGTTCGAGCCCTGGTCTGGGAAGATCCCACATGCCGCGGAGCAACTAAGCCCATGCACCACAGCTACTGAGCCTGCACTCTGGAGCCCGTGCTCCACAACAAGAGAAGAAACCACTGCAACGAGAAGCCTGTGCACCGCAACAAAGAGTAGCCCCCGCTCGCCAAAACTAGAGAAAACCCACGCGCAGCAACAAAGACCCAACACAGCCAAAAAAAAAAAGGGGGGGGGTATGTTACAATAATCATTTTTAAAGTGATTTCTATTTCAAAAAATTAAATTAAATTATAATTTCTTTTTAATAAGAAAAGAAAAATTGAGGGGAAAAGTCCAAGGAACAGAAGAATGTAAGAGAGATAATTAAGGGTCTAGGAGAGGGAGCAAAAAAACTTGCTTTAAAAAACAGGAAAGGAATAAGGAAATTTGCAGGAAATGACAAATAAAAGGGACTGATTAGTTTGGGTGTCTGTCATTTCACACTCTTCACATAGCAAAGAACAATTTAAAGTCATCATGCCCCCTGACAGGCAAGGATCTGTGAAAATTTTATAAGGCATTAAAATAAGGTTTGAGGTACCTTAAAAATACATGAAAAACAAAAAAGACAAATTGTGAAATGA
The DNA here is from genome assembly GCF_028023285.1 of Balaenoptera ricei. Classification (NCBI taxonomy): domain Eukaryota; kingdom Metazoa; phylum Chordata; class Mammalia; order Artiodactyla; family Balaenopteridae; genus Balaenoptera; species Balaenoptera ricei. The sequence continues at coordinate 27,363 of NW_026777995.1, forward strand.
GATAATGGGAAAACAAGAATAGATTTGACAATAATGTAAATTTTATAAATCTTACCAAGAGGGATAAAATATCTTAAGGGTGTTGAATTTTCAAGTGACTTATGTATTTAAACAGATTGTTTTTCCTTGACATCAAAATGAACAATCAGAATTTCAAAATATTTTAATATGAAAAATGCTAAAAGAAATGTTTACTATCATCTTTTTTCCCTCTTATTTTATTTCCAAGACTTCAAAGACACTGAAAATAATACAACAAAAGATAACTAATTTTATACTCTTTTAAAAATATTAATTTACCTGTAGACATCACTATTTTAGATGACCCAGCAACAGCATCCTTATCATATGAAGCACCACGACGTCCTCTGGTCAGCGTACTGAGAGGAGCTGAAGATGTGGAACATACAACAGGAATACATTTTTCCTGTTAAAAAAAAAATTCCTAGATAAGGAGGTCATAAAATTATTGGCATCACTGGTTCACAAATGATCAGTTGTCTGAAGTCCTCTGGGTTGGAAATCTCTGTGTCACAAACTGCAGTACTTTTCAAACTGTGCTCCTAAGAGGGGCCCATAAGCTGGTCAGGTAGGAGAGGAAGAGACCAAGAGGCTGGGATTCCCAATGCTACCCCCTGTTCCAACTAGTCACACTTTAGCCAAAATAATTCACTCTGTAAAACTTGTTTTATTTTTTATTTTTTTTGAGGTTCCCAGTAAGTTTTTTACACTGCTAAAGTAGTTTGGAAATCTAATCCAGCAATCCATCAGATGAGGGTGGGGGACCTCAACAAGGCAGAGGACAAAGTTTGTCTTCAGAAAGCAGTCACTCATCTGGGTTTTACCATATCTAGCCTGCATTCCTCCATATTACATACGATAATTTTGACAAAATTGTAAGTGGCTTGCTAAAGTCCATACAAAATTATGCCTATTGTATGTAAGAACCAAATGTCTTCTGGGTATTGTTAACATCACTAGTGTTTTGTTTATTTTACATCAACTCTTGGGGTTTTCTAGGAGCTATCTTCAAACACAACTCTTCAGTATCAGAGAAGGGGATCTTGTGCCTAGAAAAGGTAATAATAGAAGATATTTTAAAAGGCAGGGAAAAAGGAGAAAAAAACAAACACTCTGTTGTCGGATTTTTCTTTATTTGTTTAAATTAGTGACTGTCATTTGGGTTCACAGTACCTTAGTAAATTATTTTGAAAATACTAAATTACAATTATTGTGTCAATATATTCCCGTTCTTTCAGTATTTTAAAAATCTAACATCTAAACCCTTTGACTTATGACATACCAAAATAGTGTGTTTGCACTAACAATGTAAATTGAATAGTTATTTGGAAAATATGCTTCCATACTTCCATACTTCTAGAATGCTTAAGGAAGGGAAGAAAATAATTGACAAAGGAGAGTACAGCAAGAACAATTCCTACTCTAGTTCAAAGAGTTGAATCTTCATCTTTTTATGATGAAATAATGAAGCTAAAAAAGATGAAGGTGAATTGAAATGCTTCTTTTGCAACAAAAAAGTTTATTATCAAAAAAATTACATTATCTTTCCCTTGCCCCTCCTCACCACCATACAACAATATTTTCAAAAAGATTTCTTTAAAATTGTCAAATCAGCATTGGAATTATTTGAAAGTAAAAGAATGAAGAGAAACTTTCTGGAGTTATCATATCTTGACCATATACCAGCTAATCACAAAGACTTTTTTCAGCAACTGGAAAATATGTACTAAATATATGCATCAATGACACCCTTGATACATTTTAATTTTTAAAATGCATTTAAAATAAATGATTTGCCTTTAAATTTCATTAACTTTCCTTAAGTTTATACAGTTTATTTTTAAAAAATATTTATTTATTTATGTGGTTGCACCGGGTCTTAGTTGCGGCAGGAGGGCTCCTTAGTTGTGGCTTTCCAGCTCCTTAGTTGTGGCAGGCGGGCTCCTTTAGTTGCGGCTCGAGGGCTCCTTAGTTGTGGCATGCGAACTCTTAGTTGCGGCATGCATGTGGGATCTAGCTCCCTGACCAGGGATTGAACCCAGGCCCCCTGCATCGGGAGTGCGGAGACTTAACTACTGCGCCACCAGGGAAGTCCCCTTATATAATTTATTTTTAATTTAAAAAATGTCAGCTGCTAAGAATTTACATTAGAATAATCTGCTTATTTGATTTTTTCAATATTTATGATTTTATATTTGAAAAATATTCAGTTTTATTGACTTTTCATTTTTATTTTATAAATTTTGAATGCCTTTTAAAATAAAATACCAATATTAATGTAAGTTTTTTAAATCAAAATGGTATTGTCATTTTGCTCCATACTGCAAACATTAGTTGTAACAAAATAGAAACGTTATATATATTGATATCAGGTGGCTGAACTCAGAAATGTTTAAGGTAATACTGCTGAAATTTAATTCAGTTCTAACAGATCTAGAGAGATTCTATGTCTTTATATTTAGAGTGTATTTCTTGTAGACAGGATGTATTTGGATCTTTTAAAAAATCCATTTTGATAATCTCTGTCTTCTAACTGAAAAGTTTAGTTTACTAATTTTTAAAGTAATTACTAATAAGTTTGGGTCTGGGTCTACCATTTATTATTTGTTTTCTGTTTGTTTCCTCTGTGTTTTGTTCCTCTGTCTTACTTTCCTCTTTTTTGTTGTTGTTGATTACTTGAATAGTCCTTAGAATTCCATTTTAATTTTCCTATTGGCTTTTTAGCTATATTTCTTTGCATTTGTATTTTTACAATATGCTCTGGGAGTTTCAATGTACAATCCACATAAAGTTAATATTGTACTACTTAACAGAAAATGTTGAAACCTTGCAATGCTACAAATCCATATCCCCCACCCCTAAGCCTTTATACTATAATTTTTTTATGTATTATATCTATGTATGCTATAAACCCCACAAGACTGTATTGTATTATAATCATTGCTTTAAATAGTCCTATTTTTATAAAGAAATTAAGAGGAAAAAAGCAAAAAGAAAGTCATTAGTGTTTGCCTAGAGATAACTTCCTTCAGCATTTCTTATAGTGTTTTTCTGCCAGTGATGAATTTTTTGTATGCTTTTACCTGAAAACGTCTTTAGTTCTTCATTCTTGAAGAGTATGTTTGCTGAATATAGAATTTCGTATAACACCCCTCCTCCTATGTGTATTCCCCCCAACCACAGTCTGTCTGCTTCCATTCATTCTCCAGTGTCTTCGGGTAGCTGCTTTGTCTATTATTTCCAGGTTTTAGAGTTGTTTTCTTTGGGGGAGAGTCAGCTAGGTAGGATGTGACTTTAGCATCACTGAATTTATCACACTGATTTCCCCCTCACCCCCATTTTACTGAGGTATAATCTATGTACAGTAAAATTCACTTCGCATTGATTTTTAAAGTATACGGAGTTTTAAATAAACTGGCTCGAACATAAATACACCCATGCGGTATTTTCAATGTGGTTTTGAAGAGGTCGAACACTATTCAGTTTTAAATTTATCCAAGAAAAGAAATAACAATCTTGATTGTTACACAGGCCTTAAAAAGCCTTATATACTTTTTTTTTAAATTTTAATTAGGTATAGTTGATTGACAATGTTGTGTTTAATTTCTGCTGTATAGCAAAGTGACTCAGTTATATATCCTTTTTCATATTCCTTTCCATTATGGTTTATCACAGGATATTGAATATAGTTCCCTGTGCTATACAGTAGGTCCTTGTTGTTTATCCATCCTATATATAGTTTACATCTGCTAGTCCCGAACTCCCAATCCTTCCCTTCCCCTCCCTGCTCCACCTTGTAAAAAGCCTTATATACTCTTGGTACATTCCTAAAAGGCATCATAACACTCTTAGTAAGTCCTAAACTGTATGTTTAATAACAAGGCACTACGGAGACCTGTAATACAAATTCGTAGGAGATACAACTAACCTTTCTTCCTGAGTTTGGGCCTTTTTTCTTTGGTGTGATATTTTTAACAGTACTCCCCTTCTTGGGGACTGAAGTAGGTGCAGGTGGTTTAATCCGACTTGATTTCCTGATCTGCTGTGTTGGTAATATTACAGCAGTTTTCTGTGGAGACTTCATTGAACACTGGGTTACTTTGGAAGAATGTGGTTTTGCTATATTCTTTGTAATAGGAACTGAGGGAAAAAACACACAACACAAAAATACAATTAAAATAAATGACATAATTAAGGTATTTTCTTCTTATGATTCAGAAGAAATTTAACTCAATCTTTAAAAATATTCCAAAGGTCATTCACTGAAAACCACTTAAAATAAAGGTACCATTTAAAATCACGTTTTAGGTATTTAAGATTTCAGGTTATCAGGAAATAGTCTGATTCTCCAGAAAAAATAAAGAGGCTTTTATAATAAGAACCAGTAACTTCCCACTTAATTAGCACAGTGAAAATTTCTATCAATTTACCTTTTGTCTGCTTCTCATATTTTTAGTCCTTGGCACAGAAAAGAGTTTTTCCTTCAGAAAATACTATCCAATTATGCCATATACAGGAATCATTTTGCTCACCAATATAGAAAAACATAACAAAGCAGCTACCAACGGCTCCTGCGTCATCTTTTAAACGCCAGGGGAATCCCCCTAACTAGATTTTTTTTTTTTTTTTTTTTTTTTTTTAGTGGCTAAAATACATTATGTTCCTATATGTATGTTTAATAGTAAAGCTTCATAAGCCATAATATAGACTCTACATTAACGTTGTCATGGAAGGACCACTATCATGCCCAAGTGATTTGTATCTATCAGTTATTTGTAGCCCAATCAAAACAGTTTTAATATTTCAAATGAAGATTACCTGCCAGGTTACTCTTGTATATATTCATAGTTAAGTAAAAAGAGATATTTTTAGTATTAATCCCTTAATAATTTCATTAGTACAAAAAATGAACTTTACATAGTAAATAGTACTAACGTCAAAAAGTCTTTACAGGAGGAGCTGTATAAGTAAAACATTTATACATCTGTGCAAAAAAAATCAACTACTTTTATTTCGAGGGCTTCATTTTACAACTTGAAACTAATCTACCACTTTGCTTCTCCCATCCTCAAAGACTATGTGTAAATGTGACCTTCTATGGAGAATACCACATCTTCCCTGCAGCCTTTTTATCTACCTCTATCAATTACCTAGTCAAGAGGATGGAACAGCTGCCAGGGCAAATGGAGGACCACTTAACTGCCACCATCACTTTCCCCCTCCCCTTATTTATAGGAATTTACCTACTTACACCAGCCTCTGTTTAACTCTTTACCATCATCTACCTCATACTCCATGCCCACTTCCACTTTCTTCAAATAACTCTAGTAACCTAATTCACATTATTTCTTCTTACAGAGTCTCCCTGTTATCATCTTCAGGAATTTAAATGTCATACTTCTGATGCTCCATCATCCTGACCTCATCAATAGACAATTTGTGAAGCTCTTCTATCTCCAAGATAACCAACTGTGCTTCCCTTCTCCACCTCCAACTTCCTTACCTGTCATCTTTGCTTTACACCAACTGATCATGCTTTTCATTCTCATTATGAGATCTAGCCACAAGCCCTCTCCATTTTCATCCAATCTGCTAGCTTTCTTCTGGCTTTACTTTACCCCCTTATCAACCTGCACCCAACTGTCCACCTCCACCAAAACCCTCATAACTAGTATCCCTTACGTTATCACCCCCTGATCTTTGATCATGTCCAACATGTCAGCTCCAACCACTGAGTCACACTATCATTTGCTTTCTCTGGTCCTAAGCAAGGGTCAGTTCTCTCCTTAAGGGGCCAGAGAGTAAATATTTTAGGCTTTGAAGGTCACATATGGTCTCTGTCACACAATCTTCTTTGTCTCTCTCTTTTTTCAAACCCTTTATGAATATAAAAACTATTCCTAGCTCACAGGCTACATGGGCTAAATGTGGCCCTCAGGTTGTAGTTTGCCAACTCCTGCTACAGAACATTGGGATACTGTAGATCACTGTAACATCCATGCTAACCTCAACTGGGGTGTCACTGCTTCAACTCACTGATTTCCAAGTATGTTTCAATGGCAGAACATTTTCCCCTTTTTAAGTTCCCCTCTCCCTCTCACTCTATTCCATTCAGCAAATGACCCTACCGTCTACTTTATGAGAAGATTAAAGGCTATCTTTTGGGAGTGATCATAACCATCCCATTCCTCCATCTTAAAATACTTTTATTTTCATTCATTCTCATCTCTTCCTCTTATATCAAATGAAGTTTTCTCTCTACTCTTCTAAGCCAAATCCCCTTTCACTTTTGTCCTAATAACTATCTTCTCTGGTTCCTCTGGAACATTACAGTTTCAATGATCTCCTCTCTTCATGGTATTTAATCACTTGATCCCCAACTCCTTGCTCTCTCTTACAACCCTCATATATCCCTTATTTTGAAGTTTCCTTCCCTAGTTTTTGGTACTTTCAAGCCCTTGCATGAATCTTCCTTCTACTCACTACCACGATACAAAGAAGAATCGCCTATACTTCATACTTCAGTTTCCTTATTATTCTGGGCTTCCTTAGTCTCCTATAATAAGCTTTTCTTCCCCCAACCATTTAAAAAAAATTCTTTCCAAGGTAATGACCCCTTCCCAGGAATTAAAGCCAAATAAATCCTCATTCTCTTGACCAATCTATTCATCACCACAGTTCTGGTCCCCACCTTTTAATATATGGCACGAAGAAAAGGAAATAGATTGCGCTCTGGACCTGAGTTTAAATTCCTGTACTAGGTTAGTTTAAGACAGAACCTAGGAGTATAGGAGGTCCTCAAAAAATATTTACTAAATGAATGAAAAATATTTTCAACCTGCAAGCCAATGTTATACCTCCAAAACAAGTATATTTTATATAAAGAATTGTAACAAAATATTACTTTGTGGAACATGGCAAATGTAATGAAATCAATATTTGATCTAAAAAATTTGACATTTGATATTAATAAATCTTGGGACACAAAATATTTGAGCCATAGCTTCAAATATTCCCCCAAAATATAATATTCTATTACAATAAAACTCCTTGATGCATGGTATATATATATGTATGACCAAAGTAAGAAAAATGCGTTATAAAAAATTAAAAAGTTTTCACTTTAGAAAGCAAGCTTTTCAACGGCAAAGACTCAATTTGGTTCACTGCCATATCCCCAGCACCTAGAACAAAATACTTTTTAAACTACTTTAACTAAAGAGGAATGAGTAATCATTCAATACACTGAACAACAAAATTAAACTATATACATTATACATGTATTTTTATCTCTCCTCCAAAGAGCAATCATATAACATATACACACCATGCTAAAACTCTATTCAGTATTAATTAAACTATTGAAAAAGAAAATAGATTTGTTTAAAAGATAAGGTGAAAATTATATATAGCACTACAACCATGTGTTCATAGTGGTAACAAAGGGAGTAAAAACCTCTTTGAAAAAAGTATGTAAAATATACAGAAGGATGTGCTAATCATCTTTAATAAAAGTTTTATGTGAATACCTAACACAAAAGATACCTGGTTCCTCAGCTTATCTTCAGGTAGAACAGACAATGTTTGGGTAAGAAAAATGTCCAGGAGATATGAAGTTACTCAGTTATGAAAATGCAAAAGAAATGACTAAATCTTGGGAAACAATCAGAAGGCAGGAAATAAAGTCAAGAGTAGGCCTGGAAGCCTGGAACAGGGGGAACTGAAGAAAGAAAGGAGGTAGATGCCAACATTTACTGGCTACCCATTACATGCTAAGTGCTTCAATATCTGTTATTGCATGTAATCCTCCCAAATGTCCTATGAGGTAGGTATTATTCCCCACTTTATACCTGAGGAAACTTAGGCTCTGTGAGATTAGGTAACTTTGCCAAGATCACCCATTTGGCTAAGAGACTTTTATCTCCTAAGTGCATGCTTCTTCTAATATGCCACCTTGCTTTCTGTCCTCTAACAAAAAAGCCTATTAAATTCACTCCCCGAGTCAAAGTGCATGTGTTTTAAGAAAGAAGAAGAAGAAGGCCCAAAAGACAACCCTGTGAACTCCTATGATAATTCACTAGTTGCTAGGTGCTCTCTGACAGAGGAAGTCTTGGGTTTTTTTAAAATCAGATGTGGAGGCATACTTACAAGGAGAAAACATTAACAAGTACAGACAAAAACATGCTGGTAAAACTTTTCATGCCTGGGGATTTAACCTTATTTAATATTTATTGCCAAATAGTACTCATTAAATGTACGTTTCTGTTGATACATGAAGATGCTTTATTATTGAAAGATACTGCCTGCATTCTCTGAGCTATGAAAAGAGAGTAGCACATACAATTACCATAGAAAAGGAAATACACTTAGAAATGAACAGCAACCCCTATTTCCAGTTACTGTTATACATGTGCTGGTTTGGCTTACACATGGCTGACTTGAAGAGGAACTAAAATGGATTGGAGATATAAATTAATATGTATCTTGCTTTTGATCTAAAAAGACATGATAGAGGTATGGTTGCTTACTGTTCTCCAGATTTTTCCATCCACCATTTACTTAATACCTAGTGTGTTCTTTTTACCAATCTAGGCAATTTAGGAAATCCAGAAGAAATAAATATGGTCCCAGTCATACAGTTCATATTTTATATGTATATTTGTGTGTGTGTGTATATATATATAATTCCTATCTCCTTAAGTAGACAGATTTATGATTTCCTTCTCCTCAAATAGATTGAATGCTATATATATAACCATATGAAAACAAGGGCAGAAACTACTGTAAAACCAGATGCCTTGAATTTGAGGCTAGAAATAGACAAAATCAAAATATGAATAGCCAAAAATAGAAAAGCAAAATATGGTTTGGAAAAAACAAAATTGAGTAAAAAAGAAAAAAAATCTGTCACTGTAAACATTTGACTTTGGAAACTTTTTCAGACCGAGGAATTCTTTGCAAGTCATCTTCCTTATTTTTAAAAATGCATGTACAATGAAACTGTCATTATTCTAAGGATCTTTCATACTGGTAACTATAAAACCAAAGAAGCAACACAAGCCTCAATTATGAAAAACATGGAGATATCAACAGAGATGGTTACACCTAAACTATCCAACCTGGAGGCCTGGTATTCACAGAAACTCAGTCAAGGTACCCAATGCCCCTACCTGGAACTTTGCTCCCTGTTCCATAGAGCCCATGTTGCCACAAACTGATGGGTCACGGGCAGCAATAAAAGCCAAGGGGAGGCAGAGTCAAGTGTAAACCCTCTGAACTTCGTTCCTTCATTCCTGCTGCCATCCCACACCATAGCACTGGCCTCCTTGACTGGTATCTTCAGACACTACCCTATTTCTTCTCTCCTCTCCCCACACCTGTACCAGAGAAGCCACAATCCTATCCCAGAAACCTTGCTTTAGGAATCAAACGTTCATAACGGACAGAGTTTGCTTTACCTCTGAAACTAGCTTTTTGAATACCCAAGGACTATTACTGTCACATAAGAGTGACTTTACCTTTTCATAAGCATACTGACAGTCTTTTAAATGCACTTATTTCCTTATTTTTTGCAATAAAAAATCCTTTTAGAAAACCTCAAATAAGCTAAGAAAAACTCTTGAAGGAAACCACAAGGGGTAGTTACTAGTGGAAAAGGAAACAAGGAAGCATGCTCCTGACACTTATCACAGCAGGCGTTTTGGAAGGCAGGAGCTAGCTGAGGACTATGAATTTTCTCGGAAGAAGCAGGGTAGAGATCAGATGGACATCGAACTCTGGTACGAGCCACTCTTTACACCTATTCTCTCCCTTGCTTCTTACTATCTAGTGCAGAGACGCTGGCTCCAGAGTAATTACATTCAAATCCAGCTTTACCACATAATATCTATGAGAAATAATAGCTTGGGCAAATTAACTGAAATCTGTACGTGGCACATGGTACACACTCAATAAATGTTAGCTGTTATTATCAACACCATCACCGTCCCTGTCTCTATTCTCCCTCTCCCTTCCCAGATTCTGAGGGTGCTCCTTGCCTTCTTCCATCAATGGATTGGATAATGGGGAAACATTGTTGTCAATGCCTAACAAGTGGAAGAAAGAAGTTTCCTCCAAAGAAGGAACTCCTATTTATCTACATTATCTACAGCTAATACCTTCACTCCTTCCTTTTATAACCAAACTTCTTGAAAGACTAGCTCATGGTCACTATTATTGTCATTTTCTCATTTTTCAACCCTCTGCAAGCACACTTCAGGCACCTCTTTTTAGGGAATCTGTGTGCTAACATCACCCATAACCTCCTAACTGCCACTGACAATGATGCTTCTTCCTGATCTTATTTGACTTCCAGCAAGCACTAAACACTTCTTTTTAAAATTCTTTCTTGGATTCCACATGGCCACTCCCTCCTTGTTCTCCTCGTACCTCTGTCACTTTTCCTATGGTGTCCCCCAGGATTAGCTATCTTCTCCCTACCCTCATCTCAGTTTTGAGCACTTTGGTTCACACCCTTGATTTCAGCTACTGCCTACACATAATAATGATTCCCAAATTGTTCTCTTGCTCATTCAAGCATTCACGTGCCTACCTCCCCCCACCACATCCCCGACAGGCCTGTCTCAAGTTCCAGAGCTGTGTTTTCAATAGCTAACAGATAATCTAAATAGGCATCTCAAACTCAACATGTCCAAAAGGAGAATCATCATGCTTATCCTATATGCTCTATCTTGATGAATGCCATTACCTTTTTTTCACCAAATTACCAGAAGTCAGAAATCTTGAAGTCATCTTTGTACTCTTCCTCCCTTCACATGTCTAACCAAGCCTACCTCCTTTAAGTATTTCCTTGTTGTGTTCTTCTTTATGCCTGTCAATGACTTGGTCCAAGACCTCATGACTTCTCACATAAGCTACAACACTAGCTTCTTAATTGGCATTCCTGGCTGCCCTTTCCAATACGTACTCTATAGTACATCAGCATGACCTTTCTAAAATACAAATTGTATGTCACTTTTCCACTTAAAGATCTTCAGTGATGCCACATTACCCATATGCTAAAATCTGAACTCCTTGGCCTGGTATCCAAGGCCCTCTACATATCTTCACAGCCTCATCTCATCTCTTCCCCATCTATCATTATAGATTCAGCCATAATCATCTGCTTCAGATCCCCAAACATTCTGACCTTTACTGCCTTTGCAGTGGCTGACCCAAGAAAAGTCTTCCCTCCCTTGTCACTAGCTAAACTACCATACATTATTTGAAATTCTGCTCAATCACCAGCTCTGTAAAACTCTAGCACTAAGCTCCGAGGCAAACCATAGGATCTTAATGGTCATATATACCACACATACGGCATTTATCTCTACTGGCACAGATCTTATTAGCATCTTATCTTTACTTACACGTCTATCTGTCTAGACACACTGTGAGCTCCTTTAGGGGAAGGAACCATCTAAGTTCCATTGTCATATCTCCAACATCTGGTCTAGGGTTCCACTGTTATATCTCCAACATCTGGTTATATCCCCAACATCTGCCACATAATGGGCATCCAATAAATGTTTGTTAAATGAATAAGTGTTTAATATTCAAGTTTTGTCTCTGATCTTATATTATTATGGAGACAATTCAGGTAGTTTATGCATTAAATAGATGACCACAGCTTGATCACAACATTACAGATTTCTTGGAAAAATACGCTTCAAATACTAATCAACCAACTTAAAAATCAACTTCTAGAATACACTCCATTCAAAAATGAAGGCAGGACTGCAAGTCAAAACCACAGTGAGGTACCACTTCACACCCACTAAGATGGCTATAATTTTTAAAAAAGGAAAATAACAAGCGTTGGCAAGGATATGGAGAAATCGAAACCCTCATACACTGCTGGTGGGAATGTAAAGTTGTGCAGCTCTGTGAAAAACAGTTGGGTGGTCCATGAAAAAGTTAAATATACAATTGACATATGAACCAGCAATTCCACTGCTAGGTATGTACTCAAAAGAAATGAAAACAAGGACTCAAACAAGTACATGTATGGGCATGTTCATAGCAGCACTATTAAAAGTAGCCAAAAGGTGGAAACAGCCCAAATGCCCATCAATGGATAAATGGGTAAACAAATGTGTGGTATATACATACAATGGAATACTATTCAGCCATGAAAAGGAATAACTGATACATGCTATGACATGGATGAACTTTGAAGACATTATGCTAAATGAAAGAAGCCAGACACAAAATCACATACTATATGATCCTATTTACATGAAATATCTAGAACAGGTAAATCCATAGGAACAGAATAGAGATTGGTGATAACCAGGGGCAAGGGGGAAGAGGGAGTGGGGAGCAACTGCTTGATGGGTACGGGGTTTCCTTTTAGGGTGATGAAAATGTTCTGGAACTAGACAAAGGTGGTAGTTGCACAACACTGTGAATGTACTAAGTGTTTCCGAATTTGTGCATTTTTAAATGGTTAATTTTATATTATGTGAATTTCACCTCATTTAAAAAAAACACACTGGGGGAGAAAAGGGAAGAGAAATTTGTATACTTCAAATGAGCCAGAGACTTCACATATATTATTAAAATTTGTGTTTACAATTTTGTAAAGCAAGTATTATTCTCTCGATTTTACATATAAAGAAATAGAGGCTCAGCGAGGTAAGTAACATCCAATCCAGTATCACACATCTAGTCTAGAAGTGGTAGAAATGGGATTCAAATTCAGGTCTATCTCACCCAAAAGCCCACGCTCTCTGCTTAAACCGGGTACTATTTTTAATTAGTGAGGGAAAAAATGAAAAGACATGGTCTTTTAATTAAAATATTTTCTATAAACTTAATGAACAAAACGCAGAATTAAGTGGTTGGCTTAAACATTTTTTCAGGTTCAAATCTGAGGAAGCTTACATGTAAACAACAAAGAAAAATATTTAAAGTAATACTGAAAACAAACTATCAACATGCCCTTAATAATCCAGTGTTTTAGATGCTTCAGTTTTTTCAATTCTCTTGGCTGAATATAAACCCTTAAGGAAAAAAACTGCATCAAATATTGGAGTATCTTCTGATAGTCTTTCTTTACTCTTTAAATTTTCTTGTGGATTTTCTCTAATTCAAATATTTACAATCATAACACATTTTATATTTATCTATTAATTACTAGAATAACAGAGTAAGACTACTTAAGTAAATGGGACCAAACCAATACAACTCTGTGTACATGGAACAGAATACAACATATGCTTTTGAAGATGTCCTCAGTTGGTCTCAATGAGTCTTGGCAATGAACATTTCTGATTTTTTAATTAAAGTTTCCTAATGCTTATATACCAAAAATATTATCAGTGATTATATCCAGATGGCAGGAATATAAGCAATTTTTAGATTTTACTCATCACTTACCTTTGTTTTCTAAATGTTCTACAATAAATACCAATTTTTGTCATTAAAAATATAAAATGCCCCAACAAAGATAAACAACCTAGCCACTTTTTGAATAAGAATAGAACCAGTCACTCTAAATATTTCGATGTCTCTAAAGAAAACAATTATTCAACATAAGCATTATAATATTCTGTTTTGATAAAAAGCCATACAACTTTTAGACTAGCGTATATGTATCCACTAAAAATAACATTAGAAAAACCTACACAGGTTCACTGCATACCTATAGAGACCTTTAGAATCTACAGCTCAGTCTCCAGCAGTTTCAGAATTAAAGAGCAGACCCCCTCATTACCAAGGCAGAAATCTTTCAGAGAAGCTTACTCAGCAGAACATAATCATAAAAGCATCTCTACTGCCCAAGCAGTTGACCATCAGAGACATATGGTGCCTACCATTCATAGTAGCAGGGGCACTCTCTGTCCTGGTCAGATACCTTCCCACACCTCAATCCTGCCTCCCACAGGTCTCTGCTTATCATTCTTCCTTTTATCATTACTTAAAGACTTCTCTACCATACCACTTTTTTACTCTATCTCTTACTTGCCCAAAACAAACATAGAAGTCCTTTTTTGACCCCCACCCCTTGTTCACTTTAAAAGGTTTATTTGCTTTACCACTAATCACTACAAGGGAAAAAAAGTTACAAAGGAAAACAAGATCTCTAATTTTTAGTGGTAGCTATCCTGGTTTTTATGGAGACAGGACCTGTCTTTTCAAATTTAACCCTTGTTGGGCCTTGCAGCCAGTTACCTATTCTGACCTGAGGGCTCTGCCCAGTTCCCTGCTCATTGACCAAGAAGAGGTGGTTTGGTTGGCGTGGTGAGAGTCCAGTAGCGTGAACAAACCCTTAGTTCCTCCACTGTCCCTCCTGATTCTCCTTCATGAACCATGTAGGTTTCTCTCAACACGAAGAACCACAGGTTTACAGTATTAAAAACACCTTAAACATATAATAAAAGGTAACTTTCACATAAAAAGAAATAAATCATTCACTCAGAAAAATAAAGATCTCATTTAAAAGAGCTTGCTTTTGGGGTCTGAGAGAGCGTCTCCATTTGGGAAGTGCTGCTATGTCTTTTCCAGTAGCCTTCAAAAATTATGTCTGGACAACTAAACCAAAACCAAATATACTGAAAGGATCTGTACCTTTGAGTCACTCCTTCCCCCGTTTCAAAACAGGGTTTGGAGATCTAAGGTAAACAGATTACAGCTTCAGCCTCTGGAACGCCATGAACCTCGGGTACACCCTGAGTTCCGGGGATGCCTCAAGCCTCAGTGACGCCCTGGACCCAGGGCTAGACTCTGCCCGCAACACCCAGGTTCCCACGCGCGCCCTGACCAAGCTGGGACCGCAGCCGAGAGGCCACCACCTGACGCGCCGTGGCCGACTACCAGCTAGTCCCGCGGTCACCTGTGTAGCCCTCTGGGTGGGCTGGGTTCGAAATCTGTTAGAGCCGTTCCCCGGGCGGGGTGAGGAGAGGCAGAAGCTATTGGGAAAGCTTCGGGGAGGGCCCCTTACCCTGCTCCTCAGACATCGTGAGGCGGGGAGCCCAGCTCTGAGTGCCTCAGGCTCGGCGTCTGCGCTGCGGCCGGATCGCGACTGAGCCCACCGGATGACGGCAATACCCTGAGGCGTCGAACAGAAAGCGCGCCAACCGCCCAGGTTTCTGCGCCTGCGCAGTAGCGCCGGGCGTGTGCACTCGCCTGCAAGGGAGGGGGGCCGAATGTGCGACGGCAAGTGTGGTGCCTGGCTTCCCTCACTTTCTACCTATATGTAGATGTTTTTAAGTGTACCTTTTTCCACACATACAAAAAGCAATGTGACCTGGTAGCTACCAGGGTAATTCCACCCTTTCCAAAATGTTCTTCATATACAACACGTCATAGAAAAAGTGTAGAATGTAAGAGATTCGAGTTCAGACTTTGTCTAACGTTTTCCGGGGTTTGTACTCACATCCAACACCAGCTGTGGGAACAAATCCGGGAATAATCCAACTTTTGAAATGTGCCCTTAATAAGGCCCACTAAATCTGTGCCACCCTGCCCTTCAGCTGCACCACTCTCTATTTGCCATTTTCCACTGTAAGAAGTCAGTATTGCTGTGCCATATTAAAGATGAGAAAACTGAGGCTTAGATAGTTTCATTAACTTGCTCAAAGCCACAAGGCTAGTGGCAGAGCTATCATTTGAACACACGTATTACCCCCACACCATAGCACATGCTCACATCCCCTGTTATTCTACCTCCTGCTCAATTGCTTCTGGAACTTTCTCACATCCCTTGAAGCCTGTTCCAGTAGGACATCTGTTCTAATAAAACCTACACCAAGACACTTTCCTACAGCCCCCTGGTAAGGAATGAGTAGCTCTTTCTCTAGGATTCCACAGTGGGTTCCCGTCACCTCCTTTTAGCACTTAAGTCACTTTGCCTGTTATTAGAAATCTTTGTAGACAGTCTTCTCGCCTAAGTTCCTGGAGAGAAGCACCACATCTTAATTATATTTAAATGGCACTTCCTTCACAAGGTTCTAAGAATTAAATGTTATGAAATATAGAGCACCCACCACAGTGCCTGGAATTTTGGTTCCGTTTCACTGTGGCAGTTATACAGTGACTCTTGGCACTGTGCATCTCCTCATTTGGGGGGAAAAGTGAGAGAGAGTTTCTTCACTCGTAAGTTTCTACCCACTCCTTGGGTAGAAATGTAGAGTTGCTTCACTGGGGTGTGGGAGTGCAAATATGTGTAAGAGGGTGCACAGGGAAGCTGAGTAATAGAAAGGATGCACTATGCTGGTGTTAAAATCAAACACAAACAGAAACCAGTCTTGAAAATTCCCTGAGCATACAAAACCAGTTTAGTCACACAAGCAAAGCTTAATTTAGTTTATTTTGCAAAGCAAGTGAGACTAACTTAACCTGGGTCACTTCTTGCTTATGCCTCTGAAAATCATAGGTGAAACTTAAGTTATTCCCCCAAAATTGATGAGGTGACCACTAACCAATTCCCCTTCATTTAAGAAAATTCTAATATTATAACCAATCACTGTGAAGAAAATCACTGCCTCCACACTATATAAGCTGCTTTATAACAATATACTTCTGAGTCTCATTCTATGTTTTGGTTTCAGTGCTCCTGGTTTGAAAACTGTCCTTTTGGTGTGTGCAAAGTAAATTTTTTACTAATCACTGCCTCAGTGATTCATCGGTTTCACTTTTTTTTTTTTCTGAACTTTTGACACTGGTACTCCCTTTCAACTTCACATTCACCATTTAGCCTGCTCTGTGGAAATGGATATGGACCCTTAATTTTTCCCTTTGCCAGTAGCACAGTTTAAGCTTCTTTCAGTAGGAGGTGCTGGAGAGAGGTTGTAGAGGGAACAAGTTTTATCCTACAGGGCATATTGCCGGCAAGTTCCAGAGGGTCGATTTACAGCAAGTTCCACCAGTACAGCAGCACAGTGATTTGTATCATTCAGTCCTAGTTGTGCCCTCTTGGGCCCACTATCAGCCTAGAGGTAGTACGTGTTCCTCACAGCTGTTATTCCTATATTCTTTGGAGTTTTCTTTTTTTCTTAAATAGATGCAGAAAAAGCTTTTGACAAAATTCAACACCCATTTATGATAAAAGCTCTCCAGAAAGTGGGCACAGAGGGAACCTATCTCAACATAATAAAGGCCATATGTGACAAACCCACAGCAAACCTCATTCTCAATGGTGAAAAACTGAAAGCATTTCCTCTAAGACCAGGAACAAGACAAGGATGTCCACTCACACCACTATTATTCAACATAGTTTTGGAAGTCCTAGCCACGGCAATCAGAGAAGAAAAACAAATAAAAGGAATACAAATTGGAAAAGAAGAAGTAAAATTGTCACTGTTTGCAGATGGCATGATACTATACATAGAGAATCCTAAAGATGCCGCCAGAAAACTACTAGACCTAATCAATGAATTTGGTAAAGTTGCAGGATACAAAATTAATGCACAGAAATCTCTTGCATTCCTATATGCTAATGATGAAAAATCTGAAAGAGAAATTAAGGAAGCACTCCCATTTACCACTGCAACAAAAAGAATAAAATACCAAGGAATAAACCTACCTAGGGATACAAAAGACCTGTATGCAGAAAACTATAAGACACTGCTGAAAGAAATTAAAGATGATACCAACAGATGGAGAGATATACCATGTTCTTGGATTGGAAGAATCAATATTGTGAAAATGACTATACTACCCAAAGCCATCTACAGATTCAATGCAATCCCTATCAAATTACCAATGGCATTTTTTACAGAACTAGAACAAAAAATCTTAAAATTTGTATGGAGACACAAAAGACCCCGAATAGCCAAAGCGGTCTTGAAGGAAAAAAACAGAGCTGGAGGAATCAGACTCCCTGACTTCAGACTATACTACAAAGCTACAGTAATCAAGACAATATGGTACTGGCACAAAAAAAGAAATATAGATCAATGCAACAGGATAGAAAGCCCAGAGATAAACCCACGCACCTATGGTCAACTAATCTATGACAAAGGAGGCAAGGATATACAATGGAGAAAAGACAGTCTCTTCAATAAGTGGTGCTGGGAAAACTGGACAGTTACATGTAAAAGAATGAAATTAGAACACTCCCTAACACCATACACAAAAATAAACTCAAAAGGGATTCGAGACCTAAATGTAAGACTGGACACTATAAAACTCTTAGAGGAAAACATAGGAAGAACACTCTTTGACATAAATCACAGCAAGATCTTTTTTGATCCACCTCCTAGATTAATGGAGATAAAAACAAAAATAAACAAATGGGACCTAATGAAACTTCAAAGCTTTTGCAAAGCAAAGGAAACTACGAACAAGACGAAAAGATAACCCTCAGAATGGGAGAAAATATTTGCAAATGAATCAACGGACAAAGGGTTAATCTCCAAAATATATAAACAGCTCATGCAGCTCAATATTAAAAAAAACAAACAACCCAATCCAAAAATGGGCAGAAGACCTAAATAGACATTTCTCCAAAGAAGACATACAGATGGCCAAGAAGCACATGAAAAGCTGCTCAACATCACTAATTATTAGAGAAATGCCAATCAAAACTACAATGAGGTATCACCTCACACCAGTTAGAATGGGCAGCATCAGAAAATCGACAAACAACAAATGCTGGAGAGGGTGTGGAGAAAAGGGAACCCTCTTGCACTGTTGGTGGGAATGTAAATTGATACAGCCACTATGGAGAACAGTATGGAGGTTCCTTAAAAAACTAAAAATAGAACTACCATATGACCCAGCAATCCCACTACTGGGCATATACCCAGAGAAAACCATAATTCAAAAAGTCACATGCACCGCAATGTTCATTGCAGCACTATTTACAATAGCCAGGACATGGAAGCAACCTAAATGCCCATCGACAGACGAATGGATAAAGAAGAAGTGGTACATATATACAATGGAATATTACTCAGCCTTAAAAAGGAACGAAATTGGGTCATTGGTAGAGACGTGGATGGATCTAGAGACTGTCATACAGAGTGAAGTAAGTCAGAAAGAGAAAAACAAATAACGTATATTAATGCATATATGTGGAACCTACAGATGAACCGGTTTGCAGGGCAGAAATTGGGACACAGATGTACAGAACAAACATATGGACACCAAGCGGGGAAAGTGGCTGGGGGAGGGGGGAGGTGGTGGTGTGATGAATTGGGAGATTGGGATTGACATATATACACTAATATGTATAAAATGGATAACTAATAAGAACCTGCTGTTTAAAAAATAAATAAAATAAAATTAAAAAAAAAAAGAAACTGGACCACCTGGCCCATGTACTATGTGTTCAATGATATGCTTTTAACTTTTAAAGGATACAGCTGGTATTACACAACCACACTTTGTGGTGACCATGAATTCCCAAACTTGTTCTCTGAAAATCAATATCGAGCTTCCCTGGTGGGGTAGTGGTTAAGAATCCACCTGCCAATGCAGGGGACACGGGTTCGAGCCCTGGTCCTGGAAGATCCCACATGCCGCGGAGCAACTAAGCCCGTGTGCCACAACTACTGAGCCTGCGCTCTAGAGCCCAAGAGCCACAACTGCTGAGCCCGCGTGCTACAACTACTGAAGCCCGCACACCTAGAGCCCGTGCTCCACAACAAGAGAAGCCACCGCAATGAGAAGACTGCGCACCACAAGGAAGAGTAGCCCCCACTCACTGCAACTAGAGAAAGCCTGCGCGCAGCAACAAAGACCCAATGTAGCTAAAAATAAATAAATAAATAATTTTTTTAAAGGTGACATTTAAAAATAAAAAAATAAAAATCAATATCAATCCTTACGATAATAAATAATGCAGAAATAATGTACAAAAGTAAATGTTGTTATCAAACAAATTAAATTCAAATTGAATCTCACAAAATGTGAAATAGATGACTACAGGTAAACTAGATGTGAAATATCAACTTGGTAAACCATTTTAATGAATATGAAAAATAGCACAATATGCAAAATGTATGGTCGCTAAATGGGCTTTTTTATTTCTTAAAGTTGGTCTGAAAAAGAACATGTTTAAGCTTGAAGTATTAACTCGTAGATCACATTTACATTGCCTATCCTGGATTCAGTACATTTATTTGCAATAGACCAAAGTATTAGAATAAAGTAACTAGCTAGTATAAGGTGGTGTGAAAATGGTACTAAATTAGGAATCACATGGTGTAGGTTCCAATTCAGGCTCTCTAGCTATCCAGAGGTATTAACTTTGGGCCAGATACATCTACTCTTCTGCCTCTGTTTTCTCATCCATAAAACTTTGGGGCTGGGTTTGGAGAGTCCCAACTATTAAGTCCCAAGACTTCATAGTCTTCATGGAAAAAGAATAGAACATTAGAAACTACCTAGTTATCCAAACAAAAGGAAACTGGTTAAATAAATCATGGTATTTTCATATGATGGAATGGTATATTGCCAATGAGAAGCACATTCTCAAAGAACATTTATTAATATTAGAAATGCTTGTGAAATGCTTGCTTCTTAAAGGGGGGTAAGATTCAAAGGAGAAAAATGCAGCATAATCTTAACTTTGAGAGCAGAAGGAAACATACCAATGGTTATCTCTATGTCACTCTCTCTGGGTGGCAAAATTATCTTCATTAGACTTCTCTGTATTTGTTAAGGTTCTCTACAATAAAGCTTAGACTTTATAATCAAAAGAAAATAACAAAGGCAACTGAAATTTTATTTTTAAGACAAGTTTTTGTATATCAACTGATCTTTCAAACTAGTATGAGTAAAGCTACTGACAACTCCACTAAGATTTCTGTTAATTTGCAAAATTCTAATTAATTCCTTTAGGTATATGCATAGCCTTCAGAGGCAATTTTTAAGACATTATAATATTTAGAAGTTTTTTGAAGATTATGCTCCCAAGGTGCAAGGAACTAAGTTGCCATGAACTTACCAGACAAGGCATAGTTCACAATGGTGAGGGCTGAAACCTGCGTTTCACATGACAACTACTGCAAAGAATATACACAGCAAAACAGGGCAGATTACAATAGCCAGATCATTCCGATTTTTTTAGCAAAACTCTGCGTCAGTACACTGAACAATCACTTTCTAAATCTCCTGCCCAGGACTCTAAAAAGCAGCCCTTCTACTCTCCTAGTCAAACTTTAGAGACTACAAAGTCGGCCCGTTGGGGGATAATACCACCAAAATGTGTCCCATCGCCCAGCACTTGCTGCAGGCAGGCTTGAAACTAAATCGAGCCCATGCCCTGCGTTATAAAACAATGCGTAGAAAAGTTGCTTGTAAAATCTCTACTTGTAAACATTGAACCAGTTGACCACTTCGTGTCATAAAACCCCAGAGCAGTCCTAATTCGGGGAGAACCGGGTAGAAGAGGGAGGGAAGCGATCCCCAGCTGACTAAATTAGAGTCTTTTCTACCGGACGACCGTGCTCGACCATACTGCCGGCGGGATGGGTCCTGGAGCTCGCGCCGAAGGACTCCCCTGCTTTACAGCGGTCCTCACATTTTGCAGTGTTCTGACTCCCGCATCTGCCCTCTTGAAGCAAAGAACAGGCTCTGTGCGCGGGAATTTCTCCACACACACATCTTTATTTTCTTTCTCCTCATTTTCATATTTACTGTAAAACAACGAGGCTGCCCAATCTGTCTTTGGTCAAACGCAGTTACGATCTAAGCCTCAGAATCAACGTCTCAATCTCAAAAGATGTTATAATAAATCAACTCGCTAGTTTGTCAATTCTTTAAACTCAAAATTCTATATAAACTTTTGGTGGTGAGCCTGCTGTAGGGTATACAGAAGTACAAATATAATGTTGTGCACATGAAACGTATAATGTTATAAACCAATGTTATCTCAATGAAAAGCAAATCTAAAAAGAAATAAAAATAAAGTAACATTAAAAAAAATTCTATATAACGTCTGAGAGTCTTGGCCCTTCCTGGACCCCTACCTCCTCCGACAGGGAAAGAGAAAGGATAAAGGATCAACTTGTCCCAGAAAGTCAGCACCAAGTACTTAAAAAATAAGTAGCCAAATCTCAAAAGCTCACACGTTCTGGCATCCCGGGAGAGATGGTGGGAAACACACCCCACCCCCCGCAGCACTGCTGCAATTTGAGGTTGCCAAATGCAGGCTCGCTCTTCCAGCAAAGCAAATCCTCTTCCTCCAAAGAGTGTCCCAGCCGCTAAGCCAAATCGCTTTCCTGGAGCAACAAGCGGTGCTCAGCAGCTGCTTGTGACGCATGCACACGAGGCCTTGAAAAAAAGTTCAAAGGAAAAACCGCTGCTGCACAGAACTGCTCTGGAGCTAAAGCGTGGCACGCCGCCCTCTGGAGGGCGCAGGAAACAACCGCGGTGGCCCACCCTCCTGCGTGAGGACGGCTGTTCTACGGCCACTAGAGGTCCTGTAAGGAAACACCGCCCTCATGCAGGAAACGAGGCCGGGCCTCACCACGTGCTGGCGCCACGAGAAAGCCGCCCGGGGACGGAGCCAGCTAAGGGTCACCTCAAGTCCCAGGGACGCCATGAACCCTGGAGACCTGAAAGCCCCAGGATCCCCTCCATCCCCCAGGACGCCATGAACTCGGCAGACACCTCGAGCCCCAGGATCCTCTCAAGCCCCTGGGACGCCATGAACCCTGCGCCCCGCTGCAAGCCCCAGATCACCTCAAGCCTCCGGGACGCCATGAACCGTGGGATACCGGAAGCCCCAGATCTCCTCGTGCCCCTGGGATGCCATGAACGCTGGGACCCCGGAAGCTCCAGATCGCCTCAAGCCTCAGGGACGCCACGAACCCCGGGGACGCCAGAAGCCCCAGATTACCGCAAGCCCCTGGGAGACCATGAATCCCGGGACCCCTGAAGCCCCAAATCACCTCGGATCTCAGGGACGCCACGAACCCCGGGGACCCCAGAAGCCCCAGATCACCTCAAGCCTCCGGGACGCCATGAACCGTGGGATACCGGAAGCCCCAGATCTCCTCGTGCCCCTGGGATGCCATGAACCCCAGATCACCTCAGGCCCCTGGGAGACCATGAATCCCGGGACCCCTGAAGCCCCAAATCACCTCGGATCTCAGGGACGCCACGAACCCCGGGGATCCCAGAAGCCCCAGATCACCTCAAGCCTCCGGGACGCCATGAACCGTGGGATACCGGAAGCCCCAGATCTCCTCGTGCCCCTGGGATGCCATGAACCCCAGATTACCTCAAGCCCCTGGGAGACCATGAATCCCGGGACCCCTGAAGCCCCAAATCACCTTGGATCTCAGGGACGCCACGAACCCCGGGGACCCCAGAAGCCCCAGATTACCGCAAGTCCCTGGGAGACCATGAATCCCGGGACCCCTGAAGCCGCAAATCACCTCGGATCTCAGGGACGCCACGAACCCCGGGGACCCCAGAAGCCCCAGATCACCTCAAGCCTCCGGGACGCCATGAACCGTGGGATACCGGAAGCCCCAGATCTCCTCGTGCCCCTGGGATGCCATGAACCCCAGATTACCTCAAGCCCCTGGGAGACCATGAATCCCGGGACCCCTGAAGCCCCAAATCACCTCGGATCTCAGGGACGCCACGAACCCCGGGGATCCCAGAAGCCCCAGATCACCTCAAGCCTCCGGGACGCCATGAACCGTGGGATACCGGAAGCCCCAGATCTCCTCGTGCCCCTGGGATGCCATGAACCCCAGATCACCTCAAGCCCATGGGAGACCATGAATCCCGGGACCCCTGAAGCCCCAAATCACCTCGGATCTCAGGGACGCCACGAACCCCAGGGACCCCAGAAGCCCCAGATCACCTCAAGCCTCCGGGACGCCATGAACCGTGGGATACCGGAAGCCCCAGATCTCCTCGTGCCCCTGGGACGCCATGAACCGTGGGACCCCGCCAGCCCCGGATCGCCGCCAGCCCCTGGAAGCTATGAACCCTGGAACCTCGAAAGCCCCAGAGCTTCCAGTCCCCGGGACACCATGACCCCAAAAGCCCCAGGACCAGCTTCAGCCTCTGGAACGCCATGAACCTCGGGTACACCCTGAGTTCCGGGGATGCCTCAAGCCTCAGTGACGCCCTGGACCCAGGGCTAGACTCTGCCCGCAACACCCAGGTTCCCACGCGCGCCCTGACCAAGCTGGGACCGCAGCCGAGAGGCCACCACCTGACGCGCCGTGGCCGACTACCAGCTAGTCCCGCGGTCACCTGTGTAGCCCTCTGGGTGGGCTGGGTTCGAAATCTGTTAGAGCCGTTCCCCGGGCGGGGTGAGGAGAGGCAGAAGCTATTGGGAAAGCTTCGGGGAGGGCCCCTTACCCTGCTCCTCAGACATCGTGAGGCGGGGAGCCCAGCTCTGAGTGCCTCAGGCTCGGCGTCTGCGCTGCGGCCGGATCGCGACTGAGCCCACCGGATGACGGCAATACCCTGAGGCGTCGAACAGAAAGCGCGCCAACCGCCCAGGTTTCTGCGCCTGCGCAGTAGCGCCGGGCGTGTGCACTCGCCTGCAAGGGAGGGGGGCCGAATGTGCGACGGCAAGTGTGGTGCCTGGCTTCCCTCACTTTCTACCTATATGTAGATGTTTTTAAGTGTACCTTTTTCCACACATACAAAAAGCAATGTGACCTGGTAGCTACCAGGGTAATTCCACCCTTTCCAAAATGTTCTTCATATACAACACGTCATAGAAAAAGTGTAGAATGTAAGAGATTCGAGTTCAGACTTTGTCTAACGTTTTCCGGGGTTTGTACTCACATCCAACACCAGCTGTGGGAACAAATCCGGGAATAATCCAACTTTTGAAATGTGCCCTTAATAAGGCCCACTAAATCTGTGCCACCCTGCCCTTCAGCTGCACCACTCTCTATTTGCCATTTTCCACTGTAAGAAGTCAGTATTGCTGTGCCATATTAAAGATGAGAAAACTGAGGCTTAGATAGTTTCATTAACTTGCTCAAAGCCACAAGGCTAGTGGCAGAGCTATCATTTGAACACACGTATTACCCCCACCCCATAGCACATGCTCACATCCCCTGTTATTCTACCTCCTGCTCAATTGCTTCTGGAACTTTCTCACATCCCTTGAAGCCTGTTCCAGTAGGACATCTGTTCTAATAAAACCTACACCAAGACACTTTCCTACAGCCCCCTGGTAAGGAATGAGTAGCTCTTTCTCTAGGATTCCACAGTGGGTTCCCGTCACCTCCTTTTAGCACTTAAGTCACTTTGCCTGTTATTAGAAATCTTTGTAGACAGTCTTCTCGCCTAAGTTCCTGGAGAGAAGCACCACATCTTAATTATATTTAAATGGCACTTCCTTCACAAGGTTCTAAGAATTAAATGTTATGAAATATAGAGCACCCACCACAGTGCCTGGAATTTTGGTTCCGTTTCACTGTGGCAGTTATACAGTGACTCTTGGCACTGTGCATCTCCTCATTTGGGGGGAAAAGTGAGAGAGAGTTTCTTCACTCGTAAGTTTCTACCCACTCCTTGGGTAGAAATGTAGAGTTGCTTCACTGGGGTGTGGGAGTGCAAATATGTGTAAGAGGGTGCACAGGGAAGCTGAGTAATAGAAAGGATGCACTATGCTGGTGTTAAAATCAAACACAAACAGAAACCAGTCTTGAAAATTCCCTGAGCATACAAAACCAGTTTAGTCACACAAGCAAAGCTTAATTTAGTTTATTTTGCAAAGCAAGTGAGACTAACTTAACCTGGGTCACTTCTTGCTTATGCCTCTGAAAATCATAGGTGAAACTTAAGTTATTCCCCCAAAATTGATGAGGTGACCACTAACCAATTCCCCTTCATTTAAGAAAATTCTAATATTATAACCAATCACTGTGAAGAAAATCACTGCCTCCACACTATATAAGCTGCTTTATAACAATATACTTCTGAGTCTCATTCTATGTTTTGGTTTCAGTGCTCCTGGTTTGAAAACTGTCCTTTTGGTGTGTGCAAAGTAAATTTTTTACTAATCACTGCCTCAGTGATTCATCGGTTTCACTTTTTTTTTTTTCTGAACTTTTGACACTGGTACTCCCTTTCAACTTCACATTCACCATTTAGCCTGCTCTGTGGAAATGGATATGGACCCTTAATTTTTCCCTTTGCCAGTAGCACAGTTTAAGCTTCTTTCAGTAGGAGGTGCTGGAGAGAGGTTGTAGAGGGAACAAGTTTTATCCTACAGGGCATATTGCCGGCAAGTTCCAGAGGGTCGATTTACAGCAAGTTCCACCAGTACAGCAGCACAGTGATTTGTATCATTCAGTCCTAGTTGTGCCCTCTTGGGCCCACTATCAGCCTAGAGGTAGTACGTGTTCCTCACAGCTGTTATTCCTATATTCTTTGGAGTTTTCTTTTTTTCTTACTAGCCAATCCCTCATTACTCCAATCCACTGTTATACTTAATACGTCTTTGTATTAAACTTTCTCCGTTCCAATTATTGTGTGATTTTTTTTCTCTTCATCGTACACACAGACTGATCCACTTACCCAATGTACCCAATGTCTGTTCCTGGAATGTAACCGAACATCCAGCAGATGCTCAACAACCCCTTCACTTTCATTTCTAGTCAGACCTCTCCCTTCTTTCACTTGCCCCCTCTTCTCCATGAAGGGACACAGAATGGAAGGTGGAAACGCTTTCTTAACCGTGGTTCTCTCCTAAGGCCAGCTTTCTTCTCCTAGTCTACCTAAGCTGCATCAACCTGACTGAGTAGGGTGGAACATAGTGCCCAGGAGGCCTTGCAGATATGGGAGAAGTGGGAGGAGACGCTGGTAGTGCCATCAACCTAGGCTTAGGTATGAGCTGAGCCACCGTCCCTACAGAAGAGGATGTCTTTCTTTCTTTCTTTCTTTCTTTCTTTCTTTCTTTCTTTCTTTCTTTCTTTCTTTCATTTTGGCTGTGCCAGGTCTTAGTTGCGGCACGCAGGATCTTCATTGCGGCATGCGGGATCTTTAGTTGCGGCATGTGGACTTCTTAGTTGCAGCATGCAAACTCTTAGTTGCAGCATGCATGTGGGATCTAATTCCCCGACCAGAGATCGAACCTGGGCCCCCTGCATTGGGAGTGTGGAGTCATGCCCACTGGACCACCAGTGAAGTCACCAGGTTGCAGTAGTTTTGATGGAGTTGGCTGGATGGAGTTTTGATGGATGGTTCGATCCCTGGTCCGGGAACTAGATCCCACGTGCATGCCGCAACTAAGAGTTCCAATGCCGCTACTAAACATGCCACAACGAAGATCCTACGTGCCGCAACTAAGACCCAGTGCAGCCTAAATAAATAAATAAACTACTGCAACCCTGATGACCAACCAGGCCCATGAAAAGATGCTCGACATGACTAAGCATCAGGGAAATGCAAATCAAAACCACAATGAGATGTCACCTCGCACCTGTCAGAACAGCTATCATCAAAAAGAACACAGATAACCAATGTTGGCAAGAATGTGGAGAAAAGAGAACCCTTGAACACTGTTGGTGGGAATGTAAATTGGTGCAGCCACTGTGGAAAACAGTGTGGAGGTTTCTTAAAAAACTAAAAATACAACTACCATATGATCCAGCAATTCCACTCCTGGGTATATACCTGAAAGAAACAAAAACACTAATTCGAAAAGATACATGCACCCCAATGTTCATAGCAGCATCATTTACAATTGCCAAGATATGGAAGCAACCTAAGTGTCCATCGATGCATGAATGGATAAAGAAGATGTGGGATATAGATAGACAGATAGATAGATAGATCGATAGATAGATATAGGTGAATACTCTTCAGCCATAAGAAGGAATGAAATTTTGCCATTTGGAACAATATAGATGGACTTGGAGGGTATTATGCTAAGTGAAATAAGTCAGACAGAGAAAGACAAATACTGTACAATGTCACTTATATGTGGAATCTAAAAATACAACAAACTAGTGAATATAACAAAAAAGAAGCAGACTCACAGAAATAGAGAACAAACTAGTCGTTACCAGTGGGGAGAGGGAAGGATGGAGGGGCAATAGAGGAGCAGGGAATTAATGGGTACAAACTATTATGTATAAAATAAGCTACAAGGATATATTGTACAACACAAGGAATATAACCAATATTTTACAATAACTATACATGGAGGGTAACCTTTAAAAATTGGGCATCACTATATTGTACACCTGTAACTTATATAATATTGTACATCAACTATACCTGAATAAAAAATTAAAATTATAAAATTAAAAAATTAAAAAACAAAAAACCCAAAATGAAATAATTGATTATATTCAATTCAAATTATTCAATTTTAAATAAATAAATTTTTAAATTATTGATCCAGCAAAAAACAACAACAACAACAACAAAAACCAACGCAACCCGGGGACGGATTTCACAAGGCAGTACTGAAGGTTGCCAATCAGCCTGAAACGCTGGGGGCTGCAGAGCCCAGGTGTGGAACCTCACACTTGACCAAGACCTCTGTCCCTGCATCCTTGCTGCCCCCTCCCAACTCCCACCCCACGGGGCCACGACGGGGCTGTTGGATCCAAGGCCTTAAGAACACTTCCCAGTGTGGGGGGGGCGGGGGAGGGGTGGCAACAACACAGGAACAAGTTTGACCAACTTACATTCTCTTTGTAGAGACAGGGAAAGGCCCAGGAGAGGCACAGAGCACAGCCTGCGTCCCAGCGGTTGTGAAACTGGATCCCATTGGGTCATTAACGCCGAGATGTGTGTGTGTGTGTGTGTGTGTGTGTGTGTGTGCGCGCGCGCATGCGTATACGTGCACGTCGGGGTGGGGGGATGTGGGTGAGAGAGAGTTGGGGGGAAGATGGGGCTACGATGGGGGCTGAGAATAGAAAAGACACTCGAGGGGGGGCACAGGGGTAAATAAGAGCCAACCCCTCTCCACTGCTGTGTGACCTACAAAGAGGTGGTGGCGTCGGGCGAGGAAAGGGTGACAACAGCTTGTGTGCCTCCCAGGCTGAGCCTGGGCCTGGGACCCCGGCTCCGGGCAGCAGTGCGGCGCCCCCACCCCGCCCCCGCCCAGGTGGTGGCACAGGACTCGGGGCCTCTCCTCACGTGCCTTCTTTCTGGCGGCGACTCGAGCCCCACGTGGCTTCCTGGCCGCGGTGCGTGGCTCCTGGGCGCCTGGGTGGGGTGGGGAGACCCGTCCACACCCCATCACCTTTTCGTGCCAAGAAGCGGCCGCAGCGCACGCCGCCCTCCCCATCGGGCCCGGAACTTTCTGCTCCTGAGCGCGGTGCGTCCGGGTCGGCAGCGTGGGACCCAGATGGCCGGCGGTCGAGGCTTCCGGGTGCCTTCCTGGGTTCTTCCCCGGCCCGAAAGCTCGTCTAAGACCCCTGCCAAAAGCTGGCCTTCCCAGACCTCGGGCGATCTGGAAAGTAACCGCTAATATCATTTGAAAGGAAAAGGTGGTTGTGCTGGACCGTCTTCGGGCTGTGCTGAACCCAACAAACAACTCGGGCCGCCCTCAGAGGGACGCCTACGCCTCTGAGAAGAGCTCAGAAAAGGTGGAATGAAGTCGCTGGAGTCGCCCGCAAGGACAATACGTGGATGGGATGACGTGGAGGGCACGGCGCACCGTGGGCGATCGGTTCCCTTTGCTGAGAGCTCTCCTCCCCGCCCCCGAGAGCTGCAGGTCCGTGTGACCCCTCCCCCATTTATAATCTTTTAATTGCCTCCCACAGCCCTTGAGATTCGTCTGAAACTGACATACGGGCCCTCCAGTTCCAAGTTCATAATGGCTCCCCAACACCCATCCCTATTTCATTCTTTCTCAACACTTTGTGGTTTCCCAAATGCCTGAAGATTACATAGCCTGGCAATGACCTGGAATGCAAGGAATCTGTTGTCCTTTAAGTGTGGCTCCAAGTGCTCCAGCGGTCAGCTGAGCTTGTGCAAGGACGAAGGAAGGATTTGAACCTTGAACCAGGGTGGGCTGAGGGAATGCTCACAGGCAGAGCCAGATTCTTAGAAATGCAGCCCTACCTCACAGATAAATAAAGGGCCATTCAAGATCCCAAGTTCCTAGGCCAAAGAGCTAATTAAGATCTTAATGTTGGTGGCACATAGGTCCAATGAGACCTGCAAGCACATTTTGTTTGGCCTGTGTTTTCATATACTTCAGCCTACATTTTTAAATCGGGAGATTTCACATTAAAATCTGCTTTTCCACTTGCTTTTGAAAAATTGGAAGAACTGTAACATAAGACTCAAAATCTTGCATGGCAACGGTTGGGCTCCTGCCAGACGCAGCCCCTCCAGTCACCTGTGCACACCTATGCACTACACCCAACCAGCTTCTCCCAGTTAGGCCACCAACCTGGCCCAGCCCCAAAGCATGTCTGCAATCATTTTAGCCTGAAAAAAATGTTTAAACCCTTGTGGTAGAAACAATGTTATGTGTTTACCAAATCTTGCATTTTCTTCTTCCTCTTCTTGAGAAAGCCACTCTACCCAACTCTCTTGCACTTAAGCAGGGCCACGTAACTAGTTCTAACAGTGGGCTCCAAGTAGAAGTGCCACATGTCAGCTCTGGGCAACAAAAAGATTCTTGGAGGCCATGTGTTACATGGACAGAGTCACAAAAGAAGTGGTAGCTCTCAGGACTTCCCTGGCTTAGACTCCGCACTTCCACTGCAGGGGGCACAGGTTCGATCCCTGGTCGGAGAACTAAGATCCCACATGCCTCATGGCAAGGCCAAAAAAAAGAAAGAAGAAAAAAAAAAAAGCAGTAGCTCTGGAGAGTCAGACTTTGCCTGGGAGAAAAGCAAAACCACTGAGATTTCAGGGTTGGTTTGTTACTGCAGCAAAGCACAGTTTATCCTGGCTGATATAAGCGTAGTCACCAAAACCACACTTAATCAGGCAGTTTACTTATTACATAATAATAAAGCTTAAAATCCTTTGCACAATTGTCATGAGCGTGTCCCTTTAGCAGGTACTTAAACATTGGCAATGTCTGGAGTGGAACTGGGTGCTAATTGCCGCCATTGCCCACCCTGACCAGGGCCTGTTCATAGTGCCCAGATGGGGGGAGGTTCATATGTCACTGACTAACTCGAGCATTTCAGGAAAGGATTATATCAAGACACTCTTTTCCGACCAGAGTCATTCCTTACGTTCTTGCACTTTTTCTAAGAGCAACGTTGCTATTGATTTGGCCAGCATCCATGCTAACTTCTGAAATATACTGATACAAAAATTAATAAAGCCAGATGCAACACTGGAAACCAGTAAGCCTCACTTAATGAACACTTCTAAATGGTGACACTCATATGCTGATTGTACATCATAGATCAGTTTTCCACATAGAAACGAGATATATACTCCTGCGTGAGGAAAGCAAGCAACAACAAAATATTTTTAAAGGAAGAAAAGGCAAAGAAGAAAAAGTAGAAATCAATCTACATGGACATACATAACTTCCCCTTAAAGCATATGCCGTAACTCCTTCTCTCTGGGAGTTGACGTTCGGTCACACACAAACATTGAAAGACAAGTGAAAACAAGACCCAGGCACTCATCAGAGATAAGATCTAAAAATAACTACTGGAGCAGGTTGCACATATCAAATATTTCATGCACCACGAAGAAACTTTACATATTTTCCTTTTCAAGGAAGAGCAGTCACTCCCTCAAAATCTCACTGGGACTTTTGGCGAAGATTTTCACACTTCAGATTTGAGAGATCAGGGCTTTAAACAGAACACTGCATGAATGTAGGATGATAGAAGGGAATTGCTAAGTTTTTAAATAAACTTTTAATTTTAGAACAGTTTTAATTTACAGAAAAGTTATTAAGATAGTGGAGAGAGTACCCACACCCATTTTCATCCATTATTAGTATTTTATATTGTGGTACATTTACCACAACTAATGAATCAATATTTGTACATTATTATTAACTAAAGCCTACACTGTATTCACATTTCCTTTTCACCTTTTTCTGTTCCAGGATCCCATATTATGTTTACTCTTCATGTCTCCTTGGGCTCCTCTAGACTGTGACAGATTCTCAGACTTTCCTTGTTTTTGATGACCCTGACAGTTTGGAGGAGGACTGGTCAGGTATGTTGCCGAATGTTCCCCAATTGGGATCTGTCTGATGATTTTCCTCGTGATGAAACTGGGGTCATGGGTTTTGGGGAGGAAAACCTCAGTGATAAGGGGCCATTCTCATCCTATCATATCAAGGGTACATACTATGAACAGGACTTCTCGCTGTTGATGTTGACCTTGATCCCCTGGCTGAGGGTGTTTGTCAGGTCTCTCCCCTGGACAGTTCCTCTTTTCCCCCCTTTCCATGCTGTCCTCTTTGGAAGGAAGCACGTACTTCTCTGCACAGCACACACTTAAGGAGTGGGGAGCAATGCTCCACCTCCTTGAGGGTGAGTGTCTAGATGACTTGGGATTCTTCTGCACACATTTCTCTCTTCTCCCCTATTTACTTATTCAGTCGTTGATTTACAGCAGTATGGACTCAGGGATATTTGTTATACTTTGGGTTATAATCCAATACTGCTTTATTTTGTTGCTCAAACCGTTCCAGACTCCTTGGCCACTGGAAGCTCTTTCAGTTCGCTCCTGTGTCCCTTTGACATTCCTCATGGTTGTGCTTTTTTGGAGCACATCCTTCGACACTTACAAGATGCTCCAGACTCAACTTGTATATTCCCCGTCCCAGTCCTAGAATCGGTCATTTCTCCAGGGAGCCCTGGTTCCTCTCATTACAGCATGGTGTTAGAAATGAATTATTAATTTTTAAAGTGTGATAATGGTATGGTCACTTTTTAAAAAGTTTATCTTTTAGATGTACATACTGACCTATTTATACATTAAATGATCTATCAGATTTGCTTCAGAACAACGTGGAAATGGGAGATGTGAGTGGGAGTGTGGATGAAACAAGATAGGTTATGAGCTGATAATTATTGGAGCTGGGTGGTGTCCCTTCGCTATCCTTATTTTCACATGTACTTGAAATGTACTACAATAAAGCTTTTTTAAAAGAAAGGAGTAGTTGATAGAGCTAATATTTGCTCATTGAGTCAGGTGTTTTACAGGAGCTGTCAACAGCGAGCACAACTTTGACCTTCTATATTTATAAGTTCCAACTCCAAAGCATGAAAAAGGCGGCTCCTAAATAGGAGAGAAAAATATTAGCCTGGCTCGATAAACATGGAGCCACCCAGCAACTGGTTTGCAGACATAAGATATAAATTG
>NW_026777996.1:0-60390 GCF_028023285.1 Balaenoptera ricei
TACGGCTTAGGGTTCGAGTTCGGGGAGGGGTTCGGGTTATGGCGTAGGGTAATGTGTTATGGTTAGGGTTAGGGTTAGTGTTAGGGTCAGGGCTCGGTTTAGGGTACGGGTTAGGATTAGGGTACGTGTTAGGGTTAGGGGTAGGGGTTAGGGTTAGGGTACGCGTTAGGGTTAGGGTAGTTAGTAAACCTATCCCACTCTCTAGATACCCCTTAGCACGTAAAGGAGTATTATTTGGGGATCCAGCCATGGAGAAGAGTTTAGGCACTAGGATAAGATAAGGAACACACCCATTATAAAGAAATCACATTAGGATTCTCTTTTTAAGCTGTTCCTTAAAACACTAGTGCTTAGGAAATCTATTGGAGGCAGAAGCAGTCAGGTTAGCCTAGGGTTAGGGTTAGGCTTAGGGTTTGGCTTAGGGTACGCTTAGGATACGGCTTAGGGTACGGGTTCGGGGAGGGGTGCGGGTACGGCGTAGGGTATGGGATAGGGTTAGGTAGTGTTAGGGTTAGGCCTCGGTTTAGGGTACGGGTTAGGATTAGGGTACGTGTTAGGGTTAGGGTAGGGGTTAGGGTTAGGGTACGCGTTAGGGTTAGGGTAGTTATTAAACCTATCCCACTCTCTAGATACCCCTTAGCACGTAAAGGAATATTATTTGGGGGTCCAGCCATGGAGAAGAGTTTAGACACTAGGATAAAATAAGGAACACATACATTATAAAGAAATCACATTAGGATTCTCTTTTTAAGCTGTTCCTTGAAACACTAGTGCTTAGGAAATCTATTGGAGGCAGAAGCAGTCAAGGGTAGCCTAGGGTTAGGGTTAGGCTTAGGGTTAGGGTTAGGGTACGGCTTAGGGTAGGGGTTCGGGTACGGCGTAGGGTATGGGTTAGGGTTAGGGTTAGGGTTAGTGTTAGGGTTAGGGCTCGGTTTAGGGTACGGGTTAGGATTAGGGTACGTGTTAGGGTTAGGGTAGGGGTTAGGGTTAGGGTACGCGTTAGGGTTAGGGTAGTTATTAAACCTATCCCACTCTCTAGATACCCCTTAGCACGTAAAGGAATATTATTTGGGGGTCCAGCCATGGAGAAGAGTTTAGACACTAGGATAAGATAAGGAACACACCCATTATAAAGAAATCACATTAGGATTCTCTTTTTAAGCTGTTCCTTCAAACACTAGTGCTTAGGAAATCTATTGGAGGCAGAAGCAGTCAAGGGTAGCCTAGGGTTAGGGTTAGGCTTAGGGTTAGGCTTAGGGTACGGCTTAGGGTTCGGGTACGGCGTAGGGTATGGGTTAGGGTTAGGGTTAGGGTTAGTGTTAGGGTTAGGGCTCGGTTTAGGGTACGGGTTAGGATTAGGGTACGTGTTAGGGTTAGGGTAGGTGTTAGGGTTAGGGTACGCGTTAGGGTTAGGGTAGTTATTAAACCTATCCCACTCTCTAGATACCCCTTAGCACGTAAAGGAATATTATTTGGGGGTCCAGCCATGGAGAAGAGTTTAGACACTAGGATAAGATAAGGAACACATACATTATAAAGAAATCACATTAGGATTCTCTTTTTAAGCTGTTCCTTCAAACACTAGTGCTTAGGAAATCTATTGGAGGCAGAAGCAGTCAAGGGTAGCCTAGGGTTAGGGTTAGGCTTAGGGTTAGGCTTAGGGTATGGCTTAGGGTAAGGGTTCGGGGAGGGGTTCGGGTACGGCGTAGGGTATGGGTTAGGGTTAGGGTTAGGGTTAGTGTTAGGGTTAGGGCTCGGTTTAGGGTACGGGTTAGGATTAGGGTACGTGTTAGGGTTAGGGTAGGGGTTAGGGTTAGGGTACGCGTTAGGGTTAGGGTAGTTATTAAACCTATCCCACTCTCTAGATACCCCTTAGCACGTAAAGGAATATTATTTGGGGGTGCAGCCATGGAGAAGAGTTTAGACACTAGGATAAGATAAGGAACACACCCATTATAAAGAAATCACATTAGGATTCTCTTTTTAAGCTGTTCCTTACAACACTAGTGCTTAGGAAATCTATTGGAGGCAGAAGCAGTCAAGGGTAGCCTAGGGTTAGGGTTAGGCTTAGGGTTAGGCTTAGGGTACGGCTTAGGGTACGGGTTTGGGGAGGGGTTCGGGTACGGCGTAGGGTATGGGTTAGGGTTAGGGTTAGGGTTAGTGTTAGGGTTAGGGCTCGGTTTAGGGTACGGGTTAGGATTAGGGTACGTGTTAGGGTTAGGGTAGGTGTTAGGGTTAGGGTACGCGTTAGGGTTAGGGTAGTTATTAAACCTATCCCACTCTCTAGATACCCCTTAGCACGTAAAGGAATATTATTTGCGGGTCCAGCCATGGAGAAGAGTTTAGACACTAGGATAAAATAAGGAACACATACATTATAAAGAAATCACATTAGGATTCTCTTTTTAAGCTGTTCCTTAAAACACTAGTGCTTAGGAAATCTATTGGAGGCAGAAGCAGTCAAGGGTAGCCTAGGGTTAGGGTTAGGCTTAGGGTTAGGCTTAGGGTACGGCTTAGGGTTCGGGTACGGCGTAGGGTATGGGTTAGGGTTAGGGTTAGGGTTAGTGTTAGGGTTAGGGCTCGGTTTAGGGTACGGGTTAGGATTAGGGTACATGTTAGGGTTAGGGTAGGTGTTAGGGTTAGGGTACGCGTTAGGGTTAGGGTAGTTATTAAACCTATCCCACTCTCTAGATACCCCTTAGCACGTAAAGGAATATTATTTGGGGGTCCAGCCATGGAGAAGAGTTTAGACACTAGGATAAAATAAGGAACACATACATTATAAAGAAATCACATTAGGATTCTCTTTTTAAGCTGTTCCTTGAAACACTAGTGCTTAGGAAATCTATTGGAGGCAGAAGCAGTCAAGGGTAGCCTAGGGTTAGGGTTAGGCTTAGGGTTAGGGTTAGGGTACGGCTTAGGGTAGGGGTTCGGGGAGGGGTTCGGGTACGGCGTAGGGTATGGGTTAGGGTTAGGGTTAGGGTTAGTGTTAGGGTTAGGGCTCGGTTTAGGGTACGGGTTAGGATTAGGGTACGTGTTAGCGTTAGGGTAGGGGTTAGGGTTAGGGTACGCGTTAGGGTTAGGGTAGTTATTAAACCTATCCCACTCTCTAGATACCCCTTAGCACGTAAAGGAATATTATTTGGGGGTCCAGCCATGGAGAAGAGTTTAGACACTAGGATAAGATAAGGAACACACCCATTATAAAGAAATCACATTAGGATTCTCTTTTTAAGCTGTTCCTTCAAACACTAGTGCTTAGGAAATCTATTGGAGGCAGAAGCAGTCAAGGGTAGCCTAGGGTTAGGGTTAGGCTTAGGGTTAGGCTTAGGGTACGGCTTAGGGTTCGGGTACGGCGTAGGGTATGGGTTAGGGTTAGGGTTAGGGTTAGTGTTAGGGTTAGGGCTCGGTTTAGGGTACGGGTTAGGATTAGGGTACGTGTTAGGGTTAGGGTAGGGGTTAGGGTTAGGGTACGCGTTAGGGTTAGGGTAGTTATTAAACCTATCCCACTCTCTAGATACCCCTTAGCACGTAAAGGAATATTATTTGGGGGTGCAGCCATGGAGAAGAGTTTAGACACTAGGATAAAATAAGGAACACATACATTATAAAGAAATCACATTAGGATTCTCTTTTTAAGCTGTTCCTTACAACACTAGTGCTTAGGAAATCTATTGGAGGCAGAAGCAGTCAAGGGTAGCCTAGGGTTAGGGTTAGGCTTAGGGTTAGGCTTAGGGTACGGCTTAGGGTACGGGTTTGGGGAGGGGTTCGGGTACGGCGTAGGGTATGGGTTAGGGTTAGGGTTAGGGTTAGTGTTAGGGTTAGGGCTCGGTTTAGGGTACGGGTTAGGATTAGGGTACGTGTTAGGGTTAGGGTAGGGGTTAGGGTTAGGGTACGCGTTAGGGTTAGGGTAGTTATTAAACCTATCCCACTCTCTAGATACCCCTTAGCACGTAAAGGAATATTATTTGGGGGTCCAGCCATGGAGAAGAGTTTAGACACTAGGATAAAATAAGGAACACATACATTATAAAGAAATCACATTAGGATTCTCTTTTTAAGCTGTTCCTTAAAACACTAGTGCTTAGGAAATCTATTGGAGGCAGAAGCAGTCAAGGGTAGCCTAGGGTTAGGGTTAGGCTTAGGGTTAGGGTTAGGGTACGGCTTAGGGTAGGGGTTCGGGGAGGGGTTCGGGTACGGCGTAGGGTATGGGTTAGGGTTAGGGTTAGGGTTAGTGTTCGGGTTAGCGCTCGGTTTAGGGTACGGGTTAGGATTAGGGTACGTGTTAGGGTTAGGGTAGGGGTTAGGGTTAGGGTACGCGTTAGGGTTAGGGTAGTTATTAAACCTATCCCACTCTCTAGATACCCCTTAGCACGTAAAGGAATATTATTTGGGGGTCCAGCCATGGAGAAGAGTTTAGACACTAGGATAAGATAAGGAACACACCCATTATAAAGAAATCACATTAGGATTCTCTTTTTAAGCTGTTCCTTCAAACACTAGTGCTTAGGAAATCTATTGGAGGCAGAAGCAGTCAAGGGTAGCCTAGGGTTAGGGTTAGGCTTAGGGTTAGGCTTAGGGTACGGCTTAGGGTTCGGGTACGGCGTAGGGTATGGGTTAGGGTTAGGGTTAGGGTTAGTGTTAGGGTTAGGGCTCGGTTTAGGGTACGGGTTAGGATTAGGGTACGTGTTAGGGTTAGGGTAGGTGTTAGGGTTAGGGTACGCGTTAGGGTTAGGGTAGTTATTAAACCTATCCCACTCTCTAGATACCCCTTAGCACGTAAAGGAATATTATTTGGGGGTCCAGCCATGGAGAAGAGTTTAGACACTAGGATAAGATAAGGAACACATACATTATAAAGAAATCACATTAGGATTCTCTTTTTAAGCTGTTCCTTCAAACACTAGTGCTTAGGAAATCTATTGGAGGCAGAAGCAGTCAAGGGTAGCCTAGGGTTAGGGTTAGGCTTAGGGTTAGGGTTAGGGTACGGCTTAGGGTAGGGGTTCGGGGAGGGGTTCGGGTACGGCGTAGGGTATGGGTTAGGGTTAGGGTTAGGGTTAGTGTTAGGGTTAGGGCTCGGTTTAGGGTACGGGTTAGGATTAGGGTACGTGTTAGGGTTAGGGTAGGGGTTAGGGTTAGGGTACGCGTTAGGGTTAGGGTAGTTATTAAACCTATCCCACTCTCTAGATACCCCTTAGCACGTAAAGGAATATTATTTGGGGGTGCAGCCATGGAGAAGAGTTTAGACACTAGGATAAGATAAGGAACACACCCATTATAAAGAAATCACATTAGGATTCTCTTTTTAAGCTGTTCCTTACAACACTAGTGCTTAGGAAATCTATTGGAGGCAGAAGCAGTCAAGGGTAGCCTAGGGTTAGGGTTAGGCTTAGGGTTAGGCTTAGGGTACGGCTTAGGGTACGGGTTTGGGGAGGGGTTCGGGTACGGCGTAGGGTATGGGTTAGGGTTAGGGTTAGGGTTAGTGTTAGGGTTAGGGCTCGGTTTAGGGTACGGGTTAGGATTAGGGTACGTGTTAGGGTTAGGGTAGGTGTTAGGGTTAGGGTACGCGTTAGGGTTAGGGTAGTTATTAAACCTATCCCACTCTCTAGATACCCCTTAGCACGTAAAGGAATATTATTTGCGGGTCCAGCCATGGAGAAGAGTTTAGACACTAGGATAAAATAAGGAACACATACATTATAAAGAAATCACATTAGGATTCTCTTTTTAAGCTGTTCCTTCAAACACTAGTGCTTAGGAAATCTATTGGAGGCAGAAGCAGTCAAGGGTAGCCTAGGGTTAGGGTTAGGCTTAGGGTTAGGCTTAGGGTACGGCTTAGGGTTCGGGTACGGCGTAGGGTATGGGTTAGGGTTAGGGTTAGGGTTAGTGTTAGGGTTAGGGCTCGGTTTAGGGTACGGGTTAGGATTAGGGTACGTGTTAGGGTTAGGGTAGGTGTTAGGGTTAGGGTACGCGTTAGGGTTAGGGTAGTTATTAAACCTATCCCACTCTCTAGATACCCCTTAGCACGTAAAGGAATATTATTTGGGGGTCCAGCCATGGAGAAGAGTTTAGACACTAGGATAAAATAAGGAACACATACATTATAAAGAAATCACATTAGGATTCTCTTTTTAAGCTGTTCCTTAAAACACTAGTGCTTAGGAAATCTATTGGAGGCAGAAGCAGTCAAGGGTAGCCTAGGGTTAGGGTTAGGCTTAGGGTTAGGGTTAGGGTACGGCTTAGGGTAGGGGTTCGGGGAGGGGTTCGGGTACGGCGTAGGGTATGGGTTAGGGTTAGGGTTAGTGTTAGGGTTAGGGCTCGGTTTAGGGTACGGGTTAGGATTAGGGTACGTGTTAGGGTTAGGGTAGGGGTTAGGGTTAGGGTACGCGTTAGGGTTAGGGTAGTTATTAAACCTATCCCACTCTCTAGATACCCCTTAGCACGTAAAGGAATATTATTTGGGGGTGCAGCCATGGAGAAGAGTTTAGACACTAGGATAAGATAAGGAACACACCCATTATAAAGAAATCACATTAGGATTCTCTTTTTAAGCTGTTCCTTACAACACTAGTGCTTAGGAAATCTATTGGAGGCAGAAGCAGTCAAGGGTAGCTTAGGGTTAGGGTTAGGCTTAGGGTTAGGCTTAGGGTACGGCTTAGGGTACGGGTTTGGGGAGGGGTTCGGGTACGGCGTAGGGTATGGGTTAGGGTTAGGGTTAGGGTTAGTGTTAGGGTTAGGGCTCGGTTTAGGGTACGGGTTAGGATTAGGGTACGTGTTAGGGTTAGGGTAGGGGTTAGGGTTAGGGTACGCGTTAGGGTTAGGGTAGTTATTAAACCTATCCCACTCTCTAGATACCCCTTAGCACGTAAAGGAATATTATTTGGGGGTCCAGCCATGGAGAAGAGTTTAGACACTAGGATAAAATAAGGAACACATACATTATAAAGAAATCACATTAGGATTCTCTTTTTAAGCTGTTCCTTGAAACACTAGTGCTTAGGAAATCTATTGGAGGCAGAAGCAGTCAAGGGTAGCCTAGGGTTAGGGTTAGGCTTAGGGTTAGGCTTAGGGTACGGCTTAGGGTTCGGGTACGGCGTAGGGTATGGGTTAGGGTTAGGGTTAGGGTTAGTGTTAGGGTTAGGGCTCGGTTTAGGGTACGGGTTAGGATTAGGGTACATGTTAGGGTTAGGGTAGGTGTTAGGGTTAGGGTACGCGTTAGGGTTAGGGTAGTTATTAAACCTATCCCACTCTCTAGATACCCCTTAGCACGTAAAGGAATATTATTTGGGGGTCCAGCCATGGAGAAGAGTTTAGACACTAGGATAAAATAAGGAACACATACATTATAAAGAAATCACATTAGGATTCTCTTTTTAAGCTGTTCCTTGAAACACTAGTGCTTAGGAAATCTATTGGAGGCAGAAGCAGTCAAGGG
This sequence comes from Balaenoptera ricei, assembly GCF_028023285.1. Taxonomy (NCBI): domain Eukaryota; kingdom Metazoa; phylum Chordata; class Mammalia; order Artiodactyla; family Balaenopteridae; genus Balaenoptera; species Balaenoptera ricei. Next base: position 7,436 of record NW_026777996.1, read on the forward strand.
TAGCCTAGGGTTAGGGTTAGGCTTAGGGTTAGGGTTAGGGTACGGCTTAGGGTAGGGGTTCGGGGAGGGGTTCGGGTACGGCGTAGGGTATGGGTTAGGGTTAGGGTTAGGGTTAGTGTTAGGGTTAGGGCTCGGTTTAGGGTACGGGTTAGGATTAGGGTACGTGTTAGGGTTAGGGTAGGGGTTAGGGTTAGGGTACGCGTTAGGGTTAGGGTAGTTATTAAACCTATCCCACTCTCTAGATACCCCTTAGCACGTAAAGGAATATTATTTGGGGGTCCAGCCATGGAGAAGAGTTTAGACACTAGGATAAGATAAGGAACACACCCATTATAAAGAAATCACATTAGGATTCTCTTTTTAAGCTGTTCCTTCAAACACTAGTGCTTAGGAAATCTATTGGAGGCAGAAGCAGTCAAGGGTAGCCTAGGGTTAGGGTTAGGCTTAGGGTTAGGCTTAGGGTACGGCTTAGGGTTCGGGTACGGCGTAGGGTATGGGTTAGGGTTAGGGTTAGGGTTAGTGTTAGGGTTAGGGCTCGGTTTAGGGTACGGGTTAGGATTAGGGTACGTGTTAGGGTTAGGGTAGGGGTTAGGGTTAGGGTACGCGTTAGGGTTAGGGTAGTTATTAAACCTATCCCACTCTCTAGATACCCCTTAGCACGTAAAGGAATATTATTTGGGGGTGCAGCCATGGAGAAGAGTTTAGACACTAGGATAAAATAAGGAACACATACATTATAAAGAAATCACATTAGGATTCTCTTTTTAAGCTGTTCCTTACAACACTAGTGCTTAGGAAATCTATTGGAGGCAGAAGCAGTCAAGGGTAGCCTAGGGTTAGGGTTAGGCTTAGGGTTAGGCTTAGGGTACGGCTTAGGGTACGGGTTTGGGGAGGGGTTCGGGTACGGCGTAGGGTATGGGTTAGGGTTAGGGTTAGGGTTAGTGTTAGGGTTAGGGCTCGGTTTAGGGTACGGGTTAGGATTAGGGTACGTGTTAGGGTTAGGGTAGGGGTTAGGGTTAGGGTACGCGTTAGGGTTAGGGTAGTTATTAAACCTATCCCACTCTCTAGATACCCCTTAGCACGTAAAGGAATATTATTTGGGGGTCCAGCCATGGAGAAGAGTTTAGACACTAGGATAAAATAAGGAACACATACATTATAAAGAAATCACATTAGGATTCTCTTTTTAAGCTGTTCCTTAAAACACTAGTGCTTAGGAAATCTATTGGAGGCAGAAGCAGTCAAGGGTAGCCTAGGGTTAGGGTTAGGCTTAGGGTTAGGGTTAGGGTACGGCTTAGGGTAGGGGTTCGGGGAGGGGTTCGGGTACGGCGTAGGGTATGGGTTAGGGTTAGGGTTAGGGTTAGTGTTCGGGTTAGCGCTCGGTTTAGGGTACGGGTTAGGATTAGGGTACGTGTTAGGGTTAGGGTAGGGGTTAGGGTTAGGGTACGCGTTAGGGTTAGGGTAGTTATTAAACCTATCCCACTCTCTAGATACCCCTTAGCACGTAAAGGAATATTATTTGGGGGTCCAGCCATGGAGAAGAGTTTAGACACTAGGATAAGATAAGGAACACACCCATTATAAAGAAATCACATTAGGATTCTCTTTTTAAGCTGTTCCTTCAAACACTAGTGCTTAGGAAATCTATTGGAGGCAGAAGCAGTCAAGGGTAGCCTAGGGTTAGGGTTAGGCTTAGGGTTAGGCTTAGGGTACGGCTTAGGGTTCGGGTACGGCGTAGGGTATGGGTTAGGGTTAGGGTTAGGGTTAGTGTTAGGGTTAGGGCTCGGTTTAGGGTACGGGTTAGGATTAGGGTACGTGTTAGGGTTAGGGTAGGTGTTAGGGTTAGGGTACGCGTTAGGGTTAGGGTAGTTATTAAACCTATCCCACTCTCTAGATACCCCTTAGCACGTAAAGGAATATTATTTGGGGGTCCAGCCATGGAGAAGAGTTTAGACACTAGGATAAGATAAGGAACACATACATTATAAAGAAATCACATTAGGATTCTCTTTTTAAGCTGTTCCTTCAAACACTAGTGCTTAGGAAATCTATTGGAGGCAGAAGCAGTCAAGGGTAGCCTAGGGTTAGGGTTAGGCTTAGGGTTAGGGTTAGGGTACGGCTTAGGGTAGGGGTTCGGGGAGGGGTTCGGGTACGGCGTAGGGTATGGGTTAGGGTTAGGGTTAGGGTTAGTGTTAGGGTTAGGGCTCGGTTTAGGGTACGGGTTAGGATTAGGGTACGTGTTAGGGTTAGGGTAGGGGTTAGGGTTAGGGTACGCGTTAGGGTTAGGGTAGTTATTAAACCTATCCCACTCTCTAGATACCCCTTAGCACGTAAAGGAATATTATTTGGGGGTGCAGCCATGGAGAAGAGTTTAGACACTAGGATAAGATAAGGAACACACCCATTATAAAGAAATCACATTAGGATTCTCTTTTTAAGCTGTTCCTTACAACACTAGTGCTTAGGAAATCTATTGGAGGCAGAAGCAGTCAAGGGTAGCCTAGGGTTAGGGTTAGGCTTAGGGTTAGGCTTAGGGTACGGCTTAGGGTACGGGTTTGGGGAGGGGTTCGGGTACGGCGTAGGGTATGGGTTAGGGTTAGGGTTAGGGTTAGTGTTAGGGTTAGGGCTCGGTTTAGGGTACGGGTTAGGATTAGGGTACGTGTTAGGGTTAGGGTAGGTGTTAGGGTTAGGGTACGCGTTAGGGTTAGGGTAGTTATTAAACCTATCCCACTCTCTAGATACCCCTTAGCACGTAAAGGAATATTATTTGCGGGTCCAGCCATGGAGAAGAGTTTAGACACTAGGATAAAATAAGGAACACATACATTATAAAGAAATCACATTAGGATTCTCTTTTTAAGCTGTTCCTTCAAACACTAGTGCTTAGGAAATCTATTGGAGGCAGAAGCAGTCAAGGGTAGCCTAGGGTTAGGGTTAGGCTTAGGGTTAGGCTTAGGGTACGGCTTAGGGTTCGGGTACGGCGTAGGGTATGGGTTAGGGTTAGGGTTAGGGTTAGTGTTAGGGTTAGGGCTCGGTTTAGGGTACGGGTTAGGATTAGGGTACGTGTTAGGGTTAGGGTAGGTGTTAGGGTTAGGGTACGCGTTAGGGTTAGGGTAGTTATTAAACCTATCCCACTCTCTAGATACCCCTTAGCACGTAAAGGAATATTATTTGGGGGTCCAGCCATGGAGAAGAGTTTAGACACTAGGATAAAATAAGGAACACATACATTATAAAGAAATCACATTAGGATTCTCTTTTTAAGCTGTTCCTTAAAACACTAGTGCTTAGGAAATCTATTGGAGGCAGAAGCAGTCAAGGGTAGCCTAGGGTTAGGGTTAGGCTTAGGGTTAGGGTTAGGGTACGGCTTAGGGTAGGGGTTCGGGGAGGGGTTCGGGTACGGCGTAGGGTATGGGTTAGGGTTAGGGTTAGTGTTAGGGTTAGGGCTCGGTTTAGGGTACGGGTTAGGATTAGGGTACGTGTTAGGGTTAGGGTAGGGGTTAGGGTTAGGGTACGCGTTAGGGTTAGGGTAGTTATTAAACCTATCCCACTCTCTAGATACCCCTTAGCACGTAAAGGAATATTATTTGGGGGTGCAGCCATGGAGAAGAGTTTAGACACTAGGATAAGATAAGGAACACACCCATTATAAAGAAATCACATTAGGATTCTCTTTTTAAGCTGTTCCTTACAACACTAGTGCTTAGGAAATCTATTGGAGGCAGAAGCAGTCAAGGGTAGCTTAGGGTTAGGGTTAGGCTTAGGGTTAGGCTTAGGGTACGGCTTAGGGTACGGGTTTGGGGAGGGGTTCGGGTACGGCGTAGGGTATGGGTTAGGGTTAGGGTTAGGGTTAGTGTTAGGGTTAGGGCTCGGTTTAGGGTATGGGTTAGGATTAGGGTACGTGTTAGGGTTAGGGTAGGGGTTAGGGTTAGGGTACGCGTTAGGGTTAGGGTAGTTATTAAACCTATCCCACTCTCTAGATACCCCTTAGCACGTAAAGGAATATTATTTGGGGGTCCAGCCATGGAGAAGAGTTTAGACACTAGGATAAAATAAGGAACACATACATTATAAAGAAATCACATTAGGATTCTCTTTTTAAGCTGTTCCTTAAAACACTAGTGCTTAGGAAATCTATTGGAGGCAGAAGCAGTCAAAGGTAGCCTAGGGTTAGGTTTAGGCTTAGGGTTAGGGTTAGGGTACGGCTTAGGGTAGGGGTTCGGGGAGGGGTTCGGGTACGGCGTAGGGTATGGGTTAGGGTTAGGGTTAGGGTTAGTGTTAGGGTTAGGGCTCGGTTTAGGGTACGGGTTAGGATTAGGGTACGTGTTAGGGTTAGGGTAGGGGTTAGGGTTAGGGTACGCGTTAGGGTTAGGGTAGTTATTAAACCTATCCCACTCTCTAGATACCCCTTAGCACGTAAAGGAATATTATTTGGGGGTCCAGCCATGGAGAAGAGTTTAGACACTAGGATAAGATAAGGAACACACCCATTATAAAGAAATCACATTAGGATTCTCTTTTTAAGCTGTTCCTTCAAACACTAGTGCTTAGGAAATCTATTGGAGGCAGAAGCAGTCAAGGGTAGCCTAGGGTTAGGGTTAGGCTTAGGGTTAGGCTTAGGGTACGGCTTAGTGTTCGGGTACGGCGTAGGGTATGGGTTAGGGTTAGGGTTAGGGTTAGTGTTAGGGTTAGGGCTCGGTTTAGGGTACGGGTTAGGATTAGGGTACGTGTTAGGGTTAGGGTAGGTGTTAGGGTTAGGGTACGCGTTAGGGTTAGGGTAGTTATTAAACCTATCCCACTCTCTAGATACCCCTTAGCACGTAAAGGAATATTATTTGGGGGTCCAGCCATGGAGAAGAGTTTAGACACTAGGATAAGATAAGGAACACATACATTATAAAGAAATCACATTAGGATTCTCTTTTTAAGCTGTTCCTTCAAACACTAGTGCTTAGGAAATCTATTGGAGGCAGAAGCAGTCAAGGGTAGCCTAGGGTTAGGGTTAGGCTTAGGGTTAGGGTTAGGGTACGGCTTAGGGTAGGGGTTCGGGGAGGGGTTCGGGTACGGCGTAGGGTATGGGTTAGGGTTAGGGTTAGGGTTAGTGTTAGGGTTAGGGCTCGGTTTAGGGTACGGGTTAGGATTAGGGTACGTGTTAGGGTTAGGGTAGGGGTTAGGGTTAGGGTACGCGTTAGGGTTAGGGTAGTTATTAAACCTATCCCACTCTCTAGATACCCCTTAGCACGTAAAGGAATATTATTTGGGGGTGCAGCCATGGAGAAGAGTTTAGACACTAGGATAAGATAAGGAACACACCCATTATAAAGAAATCACATTAGGATTCTCTTTTTAAGCTGTTCCTTACAACACTAGTGCTTAGGAAATCTATTGGAGGCAGAAGCAGTCAAGGGTAGCCTAGGGTTAGGGTTAGGCTTAGGGTTAGGCTTAGGGTACGGCTTAGGGTACGGGTTTGGGGAGGGGTTCGGGTACGGCGTAGGGTATGGGTTAGGGTTAGGGTTAGGGTTAGTGTTAGGGTTAGGGCTCGGTTTAGGGTACGGGTTAGGATTAGGGTACGTGTTAGGGTTAGGGTAGGTGTTAGGGTTAGGGTACGCGTTAGGGTTAGGGTAGTTATTAAACCTATCCCACTCTCTAGATACCCCTTAGCACGTAAAGGAATATTATTTGCGGGTCCAGCCATGGAGAAGAGTTTAGACACTAGGATAAAATAAGGAACACATACATTATAAAGAAATCACATTAGGATTCTCTTTTTAAGCTGTTCCTTAAAACACTAGTGCTTAGGAAATCTATTGGAGGCAGAAGCAGTCAAGGGTAGCCTAGGGTTAGGGTTAGGCTTAGGGTTAGGCTTAGGGTACGGCTTAGGGTTCGGGTACGGCGTAGGGTATGGGTTAGGGTTAGGGTTAGGGTTAGTGTTAGGGTTAGGGCTCGGTTTAGGGTACGGGTTAGGATTAGGGTACGTGTTAGGGTTAGGGTAGGGGTTAGGGTTAGGGTACGCGTTAGGGTTAGGGTAGTTATTAAACCTATCCCACTCTCTAGATACCCCTTAGCACGTAAAGGAATATTATTTGGGGGTCCAGCCATGGAGAAGAGTTTAGACACTAGGATAAAATAAGGAACACATACATTATAAAGAAATCACATTAGGATTCTCTTTTTAAGCTGTTCCTTAAAACACTAGTGCTTAGGAAATCTATTGGAGGCAGAAGCAGTCAAGGGTAGCCTAGGGTTAGGGTTAGGCTTAGGGTTAGGGTTAGGGTACGGCTTAGGGTAGGGGTTCGGGGAGGGGTTCGGGTACGGCGTAGGGTATGGGTTAGGGTTAGGGTTAGGGTTAGGGTTAGGGCTCGGTTTAGGGTACGGGTTAGGATTAGGGTACGTGTTAGGGTTAGGGTAGGGGTTAGGGTTAGGGTACGCGTTAGGGTTAGGGTAGTTATTAAACCTATCCCACTCTCTAGATACCCCTTAGCACGTAAAGGAATATTATTTGGGGGTGCAGCCATGGAGAAGAGTTTAGACACTAGGATAAGATAAGGAACACACCCATTATAAAGAAATCACATTAGGATTCTCTTTTTAAGCTGTTCCTTACAACACTAGTGCTTAGGAAATCTATTGGAGGCAGAAGCAGTCAAGGGTAGCCTAGGGTTAGGGTTAGGCTTAGGGTTAGGGTTAGGGTACGGCTTAGGGTAGGGGTTCGGGGAGGGGTTCGGGTACGGCGTAGGGTATGGGTTAGGGTTAGGGTTAGTGTTAGGGTTAGGGCTCGGTTTAGGGTACGGGTTAGGATTAGGGTACGTGTTAGGGTTAGGGTAGGGGTTAGGGTTAGGGTACGCGTTAGGGTTAGGGTAGTTATTAAACCTATCCCACTCTCTAGATACCCCTTAGCACGTAAAGGAATATTATTTGGGGGTGCAGCCATGGAGAAGAGTTTAGACACTAGGATAAGATAAGGAACACACCCATTATAAAGAAATCACATTAGGATTCTCTTTTTAAGCTGTTCCTTACAACACTAGTGCTTAGGAAATCTATTGGAGGCAGAAGCAGTCAAGGGTAGCTTAGGGTTAGGGTTAGGCTTAGGGTTAGGCTTAGGGTACGGCTTAGGGTACGGGTTTGGGGAGGGGTTCGGGTACGGCGTAGGGTATGGGTTAGGGTTAGGGTTAGGGTTAGTGTTAGGGTTAGGGCTCGGTTTAGGGTACGGGTTAGGATAAGGGTACGTGTTAGGGTTAGGGTAGGGGTTAGGGTTAGGGTACGCGTTAGGGTTAGGGTAGTTATTAAACCTATCCCACTCTCTAGATACCCCTTAGCACGTAAAGGAATATTATTTGGGGGTCCAGCCATGGAGAAGAGTTTAGACACTAGGATAAAATAAGGAACACATACATTATAAAGAAATCACATTAGGATTCTCTTTTTAAGCTGTTCCTTAAAACACTAGTGCTTAGGAAATCTATTGGAGGCAGAAGCAGTCAAGGGTAGCCTAGGGTTAGGGTTAGGCTTAGGGTTAGGGTTAGGGTACGGCTTAGGGTAGGGGTTCGGGGAGGGGTTCGGGTACGGCGTAGGGTATGGGTTAGGGTTAGGGTTAGGGTTAGTGTTAGGGTTAGGGCTCGGTTTAGGGTACGGGTTAGGATTAGGGTACGTGTTAGGGTTAGGGTAGGGGTTAGGGTTAGGGTACGCGTTAGGGTTAGGGTAGTTATTAAACCTATCCCACTCTCTAGATACCCCTTAGCACGTAAAGGAATATTATTTGGGGGTCCAGCCATGGAGAAGAGTTTAGACACTAGGATAAGATAAGGAACACACCCATTATAAAGAAATCACATTAGGATTCTCTTTTTAAGCTGTTCCTTCAAACACTAGTGCTTAGGAAATCTATTGGAGGCAGAAGCAGTCAAGGGTAGCCTAGGGTTAGGGTTAGGCTTAGGGTTAGGCTTAGGGTACGGCTTAGGGTTCGGGTACGGCGTAGGGTATGGGTTAGGGTTAGGGTTAGGGTTAGTGTTAGGGTTAGGGCTCGGTTTAGGGTACGGGTTAGGATTAGGGTACGTGTTAGGGTTAGGGTAGGGGTTAGGGTTAGGGTACGCGTTAGGGTTAGGGTAGTTATTAAACCTATCCCACTCTCTAGATACCCCTTAGCACGTAAAGGAATATTATTTGGGGGTCCAGCCATGGAGAAGAGTTTAGACACTAGGATAAAATAAGGAACACATACATTATAAAGAAATCACATTAGGATTCTCTTTTTAAGCTGTTCCTTACAACACTAGTGCTTAGGAAATCTATTGGAGGCAGAAGCAGTCAAGGGTAGCCTAGGGTTAGGTTTAGGCTTAGGGTTAGGGTTAGGGTACGGCTTAGGGTAGGGGTTCGGGGAGGGGTTCGGGTACGGCGTAGGGTATGGGTTAGGGTTAGGGTTAGGGTTAGTGTTAGGGTTAGGGCTCGGTTTAGGGTACGGGTTAGGATTAGGGTACGTGTTAGGGTTAGGGTAGGGGTTAGGGTTAGGGTACGCGTTAGGGTTAGGGTAGTTATTAAACCTATCCCACTCTCTAGATACCCCTTAGCACGTAAAGGAATATTATTTGGGGGTCCAGCCATGGAGAAGAGTTTAGACACTAGGATAAGATAAGGAACACACCCATTATAAAGAAATCACATTAGGATTCTCTTTTTAAGCTGTTCCTTCAAACACTAGTGCTTAGGAAATCTATTGGAGGCAGAAGCAGTCAAGGGTAGCCTAGGGTTAGGGTTAGGCTTAGGGTTAGGGTTAGGGTACGGCTTAGGGTAGGGGTTCGGGGAGGGGTTCGGGTACGGCGTAGGGTATGGGTTAGGGTTAGGGTTAGTGTTAGGGTTAGGGCTCGGTTTAGGGTACGGGTTAGGATTAGGGTACGTGTTAGGGTTAGGGTAGGGGTTAGGGTTAGGGTACGCGTTAGGGTTAGGGTAGTTATTAAACCTATCCCACTCTCTAGATACCCCTTAGCACGTAAAGGAATATTATTTGGGGGTCCAGCCATGGAGAAGAGTTTAGACACTAGGATAAAATAAGGAACACATACATTATAAAGAAATCACATTAGGATTCTCTTTTTAAGCTGTTCCTTACAACACTAGTGCTTAGGAAATCTATTGGAGGCAGAAGCAGTCAAGGGTAGCCTAGGGTTAGGGTTAGGCTTAGGGTTAGGCTTAGGGTACGGCTTAGCGTACGGGTTTGGGGAGGGGTTCGGGTACGGTGTAGGGTATTGGTTAGGGTTAGGGTTAGGGTTAGTGTTAGGGTTAGGGCTCGGTTTAGGGTACGGGTTAGGATTAGGGTACGTGTTAGGGTTAGGGTAGGGGTTAGGGTTAGGGTACGCGTTAGGGTTAGGGTAGTTATTAAACCTATCCCACTCTCTAGATACCCCTTAGCACGTAAAGGAATATTATTTGGGGGTCCAGCCATGGAGAAGAGTTTAGACACTAGGATAAAATAAGGAACACATACATTATAAAGAAATCACATTAGGATTCTCTTTTTAAGCTGTTCCTTCAAACACTAGTGCTTAGGAAATCTATTGGAGGCAGAAGCAGTCAAGGGTAGCCTAGGGTTAGGGTTAGGCTTAGGGTTAGGCTTAGGGTACGGCTTAGGGTACGGGTTCGGGGAGGGGTTCGGGTACGGCGTAGGGTATGGGTTAGGGTTAGGGTTAGGGTTAGTGTTAGGGTTAGGGCTCGGTTTAGGGTACGGGTTAGGATTAGGGTACATGTTAGGGTTAGGGTAGGTGTTAGGGTTAGGGTACGCGTTAGGGTTAGGGTAGTTATTAAACCTATCCCACTCTCTAGATACCCCTTAGCACGTAAAGGAATATTATTTGGGGGTCCAGCCATGGAGAAGAGTTTAGACACTAGGATAAAATAAGGAACACATACATTATAAAGAAATCACATTAGGATTCTCTTTTTAAGCTGTTCCTTGAAACACTAGTGCTTAGGAAATCTATTGGAGGCAGAAGCAGTCAAGGGTAGCCTAGGGTTAGGGTTAGGCTTAGGGTTAGGGTTAGGGTACGGCTTAGGGTAGGGGTTCGGGTACGGCGTAGGGTATGGGTTAGGGTTAGGGTTAGGGTTAGTGTTAGGGTTAGGGCTCGGTTTAGGGTACGGGTTAGGATTAGGGTACGTGTTAGGGTTAGGGTAGGGGTTAGGGTTAGGGTACGCGTTAGGGTTAGGGTAGTTATTAAACCTATCCCACTCTCTAGATACCCCTTAGCACGTAAAGGAATATTATTTGGGGGTCCAGCCATGGAGAAGAGTTTAGACACTAGGATAAGATAAGGAACACACCCATTATAAAGAAATCACATTAGGATTCTCTTTTTAAGCTGTTCCTTCAAACACTAGTGCTTAGGAAATCTATTGGAGGCAGAAGCAGTCAAGGGTAGCCTAGGGTTAGGGTTAGGCTTAGGGTTAGGCTTAGGGTACGGCTTAGGGTTCGGGTACGGCGTAGGGTATGGGTTAGGGTTAGGGTTAGGGTTAGTGTTAGGGTTAGGGCTCGGTTTAGGGTACGGGTTAGGATTAGGGTACGTGTTAGGGTTAGGGTAGGTGTTAGGGTTAGGGTACGCGTTAGGGTTAGGGTAGTTATTAAACCTATCCCACTCTCTAGATACCCCTTAGCACGTAAAGGAATATTATTTGGGGGTCCAGCCATGGAGAAGAGTTTAGACACTAGGATAAGATAAGGAACACATACATTATAAAGAAATCACATTAGGATTCTCTTTTTAAGCTGTTCCTTCAAACACTAGTGCTTAGGAAATCTATTGGAGGCAGAAGCAGTCAAGGGTAGCCTAGGGTTAGGGTTAGGCTTAGGGTTAGGCTTAGGGTATGGCTTAGGGTAAGGGTTCGGGGAGGGGTTCGGGTACGGCATAGGGTATGGTTTAGGGTTAGGGTTAGGGTTAGTGTTAGGGTTAGGGCTCGGTTTAGGGTACGGGTTAGGATTAGGGTACGTGTTAGGGTTAGGGTAGGTGTTAGGGTTAGGGTACGCGTTAGGGTTAGGGTAGTTATTAAACCTATCCCACTCTCTAGATACCCCTTAGCACGTAAAGGAATATTATTTGCGGGTCCAGCCATGGAAAAGAGTTTAGACACTAGGATAAAATAAGGAACACATACATTATAAAGAAATCACATTAGGATTCTCTTTTTAAGCTGTTCCTTAAAACACTAGTGCTTAGGAAATCTATTGGAGGCAGAAGCAGTCAAGGGTAGCCTAGGGTTAGGGTTAGGCTTAGGGTTAGGCTTAGGGTACGGCTTAGGGTTCGGGTACGGCGTAGGGTATGGGTTAGGGTTAGGGTTAGGGTTAGTGTTAGGGTTAGGGCTCGGTTTAGGGTACGGGTTAGGATTAGGGTACGTGTTAGGGTTAGGGTAGGGGTTAGGGTTAGGGTACGCGTTAGGGTTAGGGTAGTTATTAAACCTATCCCACTCTCTAGATACCCCTTAGCACGTAAAGGAATATTATTTGGGGGTCCAGCCATGGAGAAGAGTTTAGACACTAGGATAAAATAAGGAACACATACATTATAAAGAAATCACATTAGGATTCTCTTTTTAAGCTGTTCCTTACAACACTAGTGCTTAGGAAATCTATTGGAGGCAGAAGCAGTCAAGGGTAGCCTAGGGTTAGGGTTAGGCTTAGGGTTAGGCTTAGGGTACGGCTTAGGGTACGGGTTTGGGGAGGGGTTCGGGTACGGCGTAGGGTATTGGTTAGGGTTAGGGTTAGGGTTAGTGTTAGGGTTAGGGCTCGGTTTAGGGTACGGGTTAGGATTAGGGTACGTGTTAGGGTTAGGGTAGGGGTTAGGGTTAGGGTACGCGTTAGGGTTAGGGTAGTTATTAAACCTATCCCACTCTCTAGATACCCCTTAGCACGTAAAGGAATATTATTTGGGGGTCCAGCCATGGAGAAGAGTTTAGACACTAGGATAAAATAAGGAACACATACATTATAAAGAAATCACATTAGGATTCTCTTTTTAAGCTGTTCCTTCAAACACTAGTGCTTAGGAAATCTATTGGAGGCAGAAGCAGTCAAGGGTAGCCTAGGGTTAGTGTTAGGCTTAGGGTTAGGCTTAGGGTACGGCTTAGGGTACGGGTTCGGGGAGGGGTCGGGTACGGCGTAGGGTATGGGTTAGGGTTAGGGTTAGGGTTAGTGTTAGGGTTAGGGCTCGGTTTAGGGTACGGGTTAGGATTAGGGTACATGTTAGGGTTAGGGTAGGTGTTAGGGTTAGGGTACGCGTTAGGGTTAGGGTAGTTATTAAACCTATCCCACTCTCTAGATACCCCTTAGCACGTAAAGGAATATTATTTGGGGGTCCAGCCATGGAGAAGAGTTTAGACACTAGGATAAAATAAGGAACACATACATTATAAAGAAATCACATTAGGATTCTCTTTTTAAGCTGTTCCTTGAAACACTAGTGCTTAGGAAATCTATTGGAGGCAGAAGCAGTCAAGGGTAGCCTAGGGTTAGGGTTAGGCTTAGGGTTAGGGTTAGGGTACGGCTTAGGGTAGGGGTTCGGGGAGGGGTTCGGGTACGGCGTAGGGTATGGGTTAGGGTTAGGGTTAGGGTTAGTGTTAGGGTTAGGGCTCGGTTTAGGGTACGGGTTAGGATTAGGGTACGTGTTAGGGTTAGGGTAGGGGTTAGGGTTAGGGTACGCGTTAGGGTTAGGGTAGTTATTAAACCTATCCCACTCTCTAGATACCCCTTAGCACGTAAAGGAATATTATTTGGGGGTCCAGCCATGGAGAAGAGTTTAGACACTAGGATAAGATAAGGAACACACCCATTATAAAGAAATCACATTAGGATTCTCTTTTTAAGCTGTTCCTTCAAACACTAGTGCTTAGGAAATCTATTGGAGGCAGAAGCAGTCAAGGGTAGCCTAGGGTTAGGGTTAGGCTTAGGGTTAGGCTTAGGGTACGGCTTAGGGTTCGGGTACGGCGTAGGGTATGTGTTAGGGTTAGGGTTAGGGTTAGTGTTAGGGTTAGGGCTCGGTTTAGGGTACGGGTTAGGATTAGGGTACGTGTTAGGGTTAGGGTAGGGGTTAGGGTTAGGGTACGCGTTAGGGTTAGGGTAGTTATTAAACCTATCCCACTCTCTAGATACCCCTTAGCACGTAAAGGAATATTATTTGGGGGTCCAGCCATGGAGAAGAGTTTAGACACTAGGATAAAATAAGGAACACATACATTATAAAGAAATCACATTAGGATTCTCTTTTTAAGCTGTTCCTTACAACACTAGTGCTTAGGAAATCTATTTGAGGCAGAAGCAGTCAAGGGTAGCCTAGGGTTAGGGTTAGGCTTAGGGTTAGGGTTAGGGTATGGCTTAGGGTAGGGGTTCGGGGAGGGGTTCGGGTACGGCGTAGGGTATGGGTTAGGGTTAGGGTTAGGGTTAGTGTTAGGGTTAGGGCTCGGTTTAGGGTACGGGTTAGGATTAGGGTACGTGTTAGGGTTAGGGTAGGGGTTAGGGTTAGGGTACGCGTTAGGGTTAGGGTAGTTATTAAACCTATCCCACTCTCTAGATACCCCTTAGCACGTAAAGGAATATTATTTGGGGGTCCAGCCATGGAGAAGAGTTTAGACACTAGGATAAGATAAGGAACACACCCATTATAAAGAAATCACATTAGGATTCTCTTTTTAAGCTGTTCCTTCAAACACTAGTGCTTAGGAAATCTATTGGAGGCAGAAGCAGTCAAGGGTAGCCTAGGGTTAGGGTTAGGCTTAGGGTTAGGCTTAGGGTACGGCTTAGGGTTCGGGTACGGCGTAGGGTATGGGTTAGGGTTAGGGTTAGGGTTAGTGTTAGGGTTAGGGCTCGGTTTAGGGTACGGGTTAGGATTAGGTACGTGTTAGGGTTAGGGTAGGTGTTAGGGTTAGGGTACGCGTTAGGGTTAGGGTAGTTATTAAACCTATCCCACTCTCTAGATACCCCTTAGCACGTAAAGGAATATTATTTGGGGGTCCAGCCATGGAGAAGAGTTTAGACACTAGGATAAAATAAGGAACACATACATTATAAAGAAATCACATTAGGATTCTCTTTTTAAGCTGTTCCTTCAAACACTAGTGCTTAGGAAATCTATTGGAGGCAGAAGCAGTCAAGGGTAGCCTAGGGTTAGTGTTAGGCTTAGGGTTAGGCTTAGGGTACGGCTTAGGGTACGGGTTCGGGGAGGGGTCGGGTACGGCGTAGGGTATGGGTTAGGGTTAGGGTTAGGGTTAGTGTTAGGGTTAGGGCTCGGTTTAGGGTACGGGTTAGGATTAGGGTACATGTTAGGGTTAGGGTAGGTGTTAGGGTTAGGGTACGCGTTAGGGTTAGGGTAGTTATTAAACCTATCCCACTCTCTAGATACCCCTTAGCACGTAAAGGAATATTATTTGGGGGTCCAGCCATGGAGAAGAGTTTAGACACTAGGATAAAATAAGGAACACATACATTATAAAGAAATCACATTAGGATTCTCTTTTTAAGCTGTTCCTTGAAACACTAGTGCTTAGGAAATCTATTGGAGGCAGAAGCAGTCAAGGGTAGCCTAGGGTTAGGGTTAGGCTTAGGGTTAGGGTTAGGGTACGGCTTAGGGTAGGGGTTCGGGGAGGGGTTCGGGTACGGCGTAGGGTATGGGTTAGGGTTAGGGTTAGGGTTAGTGTTAGGGTTAGGGCTCGGTTTAGGGTACGGGTTAGGATTAGGGTACGTGTTAGGGTTAGGGTAGGGGTTAGGGTTAGGGTACGCGTTAGGGTTAGGGTAGTTATTAAACCTATCCCACTCTCTAGATACCCCTTAGCACGTAAAGGAATATTATTTGGGGGTCCATCCATGGAGAAGAGTTTAGACACTAGGATAAGATAAGGAACACACCCATTATAAAGAAATCACATTAGGATTCTCTTTTTAAGCTGTTCCTTCAAACACTAGTGCTTAGGAAATCTATTGGAGGCAGAAGCAGTCAAGGGTAGCCTAGGGTTAGGGTTAGGCTTAGGGTTAGGCTTAGGGTACGGCTTAGGGTTCGGGTACGGCGTAGGGTATGTGTTAGGGTTAGGGTTAGGGTTAGTGTTAGGGTTAGGGCTCGGTTTAGGGTACGGGTTAGGATTAGGGTACGTGTTAGGGTTAGGGTAGGGGTTAGGGTTAGGGTACGCGTTAGGGTTAGGGTAGTTATTAAACCTATCCCACTCTCTAGATACCCCTTAGCACGTAAAGGAATATTATTTGGGGGTCCAGCCATGGAGAAGAGTTTAGACACTAGGATAAAATAAGGAACACATACATTATAAAGAAATCACATTAGGATTCTCTTTTTAAGCTGTTCCTTACAACACTAGTGCTTAGGAAATCTATTTGAGGCAGAAGCAGTCAAGGGTAGCCTAGGGTTAGGGTTAGGCTTAGGGTTAGGGTTAGGGTATGGCTTAGGGTAGGGGTTCGGGGAGGGGTTCGGGTACGGCGTAGGGTATGGGTTAGGGTTAGGGTTAGGGTTAGTGTTAGGGTTAGGGCTCGGTTTAGGGTACGGGTTAGGATTAGGGTACGTGTTAGGGTTAGGGTAGGGGTTAGGGTTAGGGTACGCGTTAGGGTTAGGGTAGTTATTAAACCTATCCCACTCTCTAGATACCCCTTAGCACGTAAAGGAATATTATTTGGGGGTCCAGCCATGGAGAAGAGTTTAGACACTAGGATAAGATAAGGAACACACCCATTATAAAGAAATCACATTAGGATTCTCTTTTTAAGCTGTTCCTTCAAACACTAGTGCTTAGGAAATCTATTGGAGGCAGAAGCAGTCAAGGGTAGCCTAGGGTTAGGGTTAGGCTTAGGGTTAGGCTTAGGGTACGGCTTAGGGTTCGGGTACGGCGTAGGGTATGGGTTAGGGTTAGGGTTAGGGTTAGTGTTAGGGTTAGGGCTCGGTTTAGGGTACGGGTTAGGATTAGGGTACGTGTTAGGGTTAGGGTAGGTGTTAGGGTTAGGGTACGCGTTAGGGTTAGGGTAGTTATTAAACCTATCCCACTCTCTAGATACCCCTTAGCACGTAAAGGAATATTATTTGGGGGTCCAGCCATGGAGAAGAGTTTAGACACTAGGATAAGATAAGGAACACATACATTATAAAGAAATCACATTAGGATTCTCTTTTTAAGCTGTTCCTTCAAACACTAGTGCTTAGGAAATCTATTGGAGGCAGAAGCAGTCAAGGGTAGCCTAGGGTTAGGGTTAGGCTTAGGGTTAGGCTTAGGGTATGGCTTAGGGTACGGGTTCGGGGAGGGGTTCGGGTACGGCATAGGGTATGGGTTAGGGTTAGGGTTAGGGTTAGTGTTAGGGTTAGGGCTCGGTTTAGGGTACGGGTTAGGATTAGGGTACGTGTTAGGGTTAGGGTAGGTGTTAGGGTTAGGGTACGCGTTAGGGTTAGGGTAGTTATTAAACCTATCCCACTCTCTAGATACCCCTTAGCACGTAAAGGAATATTATTTGCGGGTCCAGCCATGGAGAAGAGTTTAGACACTAGGATAAAATAAGGAACACATACATTATAAAGAAATCACATTAGGATTCTCTTTTTAAGCTGTTCCTTAAAACACTAGTGCTTAGGAAATCTATTGGAGGCAGAAGCAGTCAAGGGTAGCCTAGGGTTAGGGTTAGGCTTAGGGTTAGGCTTAGGGTACGGCTTAGGGTTCGGGTACGGCGTAGGGTATGGGTTAGGGTTAGGGTTAGGGTTAGTGTTAGGGTTAGGGCTCGGTTTAGGGTACGGGTTAGGATTAGGGTACGTGTTAGGGTTAGGGTAGGTGTTAGGGTTAGGGTACGCGTTAGGGTTAGGGTAGTTATTAAACCTATCCCACTCTCTAGATACCCCTTAGCACGTAAAGGAATATTATTTGCGGGTCCAGCCATGGAGAAGAGTTTAGACACTAGGATAAAATAAGGAACACATACATTATAAAGAAATCACATTAGGATTCTCTTTTTAAGCTGTTCCTTAAAACACTAGTGCTTAGGAAATCTATTGGAGGCAGAAGCAGTCAAGGGTAGCCTAGGGTTAGGGTTAGGCTTAGGGTTAGGGTTAGGGTACGGCTTAGGGTACGGGTTCGGGGAGGGGTTCGGGTACGGCGTAGGGTATGGGTTAGGGTTAGGGTTAGGGTTAGTGTTAGGGTTAGGGCTCGGTTTAGGGTACGGGTTAGGATTAGGGTACGTGTTAGGGTTAGGGTAGGGGTTAGGGTTAGGGTACGCGTTAGGGTTAGGGTAGTTATTAAACCTATCCCACTCTCTAGATACCCCTTAGCACGTAAAGGAATATTATTTGGGGGTCCAGCCATGGAGAAGAGTTTAGACACTAGGATAAGATAAGGAACACACCCATTATAAAGAAATCACATTAGGATTCTCTTTTTAAGCTGTTCCTTCAAACACTAGTGCTTAGGAAATCTATTGGAGGCAGAAGCAGTCAAGGGTAGCCTAGGGTTAGGGTTAGGCTTAGGGTTAGGCTTAGGGTACGGCTTAGGGTACGGGTTCGGGGAGGGGTTCGGGTACGGCGTAGGGTATGGGTTAGGGTTAGGGTTAGTGTTAGGGTTAGGGCTCGGTTTAGGGTACGGGTTAGGATTAGGGTACGTGTTAGGGTTAGGGTAGGTGTTAGGGTTAGGGTACGCGTTATGGTTAGGGTAGTTATTAAACCTATCCCACTCTCTAGATACCCCTTAGCACGTAAAGGAATATTATTTGGGGGTCCAGCCATGGAGAAGAGTTTAGACACTAGGATAAAATAAGGAACACATACATTATAAAGAAATCACATTAGGATTCTCTTTTTAAGCTGTTCCTTACAACACTAGTGCTTAGGAAATCTATTGGAGGCAGAAGCAGTCAAGGGTAGCCTAGGGTTAGGGTTAGGCTTAGGGTTAGGGTTAGGGTACGGCTTAGGGTAGGGGTTCGGGGAGGGGTTCGGGTACGGCGTAGGGTATGGGTTAGGGTTAGGGTTAGGGTTAGTGTTAGGGTTAGGGCTCGGTTTAGGGTACGGGTTAGGATTAGGGTACGTGTTAGGGTTAGGGTAGGGGTTAGGGTTAGGGTACGCGTTAGGGTTAGGGTAGTTATTAAACCTATCCCACTCTCTAGATACCCCTTAGCACGTAAAGGAATATTATTTGGGGGTCCAGCCATGGAGAAGAGTTTAGACACTAGGATAAGATAAGGAACACACCCATTATAAAGAAATCACATTAGGATTCTCTTTTTAAGCTGTTCCTTCAAACACTAGTGCTTAGGAAATCTATTGGAGGCAGAAGCAGTCAAGGGTAGCCTAGGGTTAGGGTTAGGCTTAGGGTTAGGCTTAGGGTACGGCTTAGGGTTCGGGTACGGCGTAGGGTATGGGTTAGGGTTAGGGTTAGGGTTAGTGTTAGGGTTAGGGCTCGGTTTAGGGTACGGGTTAGGATTAGGGTACGTGTTAGGGTTAGGGTAGGTGTTAGGGTTAGGGTACGCGTTAGGGTTAGGGTAGTTATTAAACCTATCCCACTCTCTAGATACCCCTTAGCACGTAAAGGAATATTATTTGGGGGTCCAGCCATGGAGAAGAGTTTAGACACTAGGATAAGATAAGGAACACACCCATTATAAAGAAATCACATTAGGATTCTCTTTTTAAGCTGTTCCTTCAAACACTAGTGCTTAGGAAATCTATTGGAGGCAGAAGCAGTCAAGGGTAGCCTAGGGTTAGGGTTAGGCTTAGGGTTAGGCTTAGGGTACGGCTTAGGGTTCGGGTACGGCGTAGGGTATGGGTTAGGGTTAGGGTTAGGGTTAGTGTTAGGGTTAGGGCTCGGTTTAGGGTACGGGTTAGGATTAGGGTACGTGTTAGGGTTAGGGTAGGTGTTAGGGTTAGGGTACGCGTTAGGGTTAGGGTAGTTATTAAACCTATCCCACTCTCTAGATACCCCTTAGCACGTAAAGGAATATTATTTGCGGGTCCAGCCATGGAGAAGAGTTTAGACACTAGGATAAAATAAGGAACACATACATTATAAAGAAATCACATTAGGATTCTCTTTTTAAGCTGTTCCTTAAAACACTAGTGCTTAGGAAATCTATTGGAGGCAGAAGCAGTCAAGGGTAGCCTAGGGTTAGGGTTAGGCTTAGGGTTAGGCTTAGGGTACGGCTTAGGGTTCGGGTACGGCGTAGGGTATGGGTTAGGGTTAGGGTTAGGGTTAGTGTTAGGGTTAGGGCTCGGTTTAGGGTACGGGTTAGGATTAGGGTACGTGTTAGGGTTAGGGTAGGTGTTAGGGTTAGGGTACGCGTTAGGGTTAGGGTAGTTATTAAACCTATCCCACTCTCTAGATACCCCTTAGCACGTAAAGGAATATTATTTGCGGGTCCAGCCATGGAGAAGAGTTTAGACACTAGGATAAAATAAGGAACACATACATTATAAAGAAATCACATTAGGATTCTCTTTTTAAGCTGTTCCTTAAAACACTAGTGCTTAGGAAATCTATTGGTGGCAGAAGCAGTCAAGGGTAGCCTAGGGTTAGGGTTAGGCTTAGGGTTAGGGTTAGGGTACGGCTTAGGGTACGGGTTCGGGGAGGGGTTCGGGTACGGCGTAGGGTATGGGTTAGGGTTAGGGTTAGGGTTAGTGTTAGGGTTAGGGCTCGGTTTAGGGTACGGGTTAGGATTAGGGTACGTGTTAGGGTTAGGGTAGGGGTTAGGGTTAGGGTACGCGTTAGGGTTAGGGTAGTTATTAAACCTATCCCACTCTCTAGATACCCCTTAGCACGTAAAGGAATATTATTTGGGGGTCCAGCCATGGAGAAGAGTTTAGACACTAGGATAAGATAAGGAACACACCCATTATAAAGAAATCACATTAGGATTCTCTTTTTAAGCTGTTCCTTCAAACACTAGTGCTTAGGAAATCTATTGGAGGCAGAAGCAGTCAAGGGTAGCCTAGGGTTAGGGTTAGGCTTAGGGTTAGGCTTAGGGTACGGCTTAGGGTACGGGTTCGGGGAGGGGTTCGGGTACGGCGTAGGGTATGGGTTAGGGTTAGGGTTAGTGTTAGGGTTAGGGCTCGGTTTAGGGTACGGGTTAGGATTAGGGTACGTGTTAGGGTTAGGGTAGGTGTTAGGGTTAGGGTACGCGTTATGGTTAGGGTAGTTATTAAACCTATCCCACTCTCTAGATACCCCTTAGCACGTAAAGGAATATTATTTGGGGGTCCAGCCATGGAGAAGAGTTTAGACACTAGGATAAAATAAGGAACACATACATTATAAAGAAATCACATTAGGATTCTCTTTTTAAGCTGTTCCTTACAACACTAGTGCTTAGGAAATCTATTGGAGGCAGAAGCAGTCAAGGGTAGCCTAGGGTTAGGGTTAGGCTTAGGGTTAGGGTTAGGGTACGGCTTAGGGTAGGGGTTCGGGGAGGGGTTCGGGTACGGCGTAGGGTATGGGTTAGGGTTAGGGTTAGGGTTAGTGTTAGGGTTAGGGCTCGGTTTAGGGTACGGGTTAGGATTAGGGTACGTGTTAGGGTTAGGGTAGGGGTTAGGGTTAGGGTACGCGTTAGGGTTAGGGTAGTTATTAAACCTATCCCACTCTCTAGATACCCCTTAGCACGTAAAGGAATATTATTTGGGGGTCCAGCCATGGAGAAGAGTTTAGACACTAGGATAAGATAAGGAACACACCCATTATAAAGAAATCACATTAGGATTCTCTTTTTAAGCTGTTCCTTCAAACACTAGTGCTTAGGAAATCTATTGGAGGCAGAAGCAGTCAAGGGTAGCCTAGGGTTAGGGTTAGGCTTAGGGTTAGGCTTAGGGTACGGCTTAGGGTTCGGGTACGGCGTAGGGTATGGGTTAGGGTTAGGGTTAGGGTTAGTGTTAGGGTTAGGGCTCGGTTTAGGGTACGGGTTAGGATTAGGGTACGTGTTAGGGTTAGGGTAGGTGTTAGGGTTAGGGTACGCGTTAGGGTTAGGGTAGTTATTAAACCTATCCCACTCTCTAGATACCCCTTAGCACGTAAAGGAATATTATTTGGGGGTCCAGCCATGGAGAAGAGTTTAGACACTAGGATAAGATAAGGAACACATACATTATAAAGAAATCACATTAGGATTCTCTTTTTAAGCTGTTCCTTCAAACACTAGTGCTTAGGAAATCTATTGGAGGCAGAAGCAGTCAAGGGTAGCCTAGGGTTAGGGTTAGGCTTAGGGTTAGGCTTAGGGTACGGCTTAGGGTTCGGGTACGGCGTAGGGTATGGGTTAAGGTTAGGGTTAGGGTTAGTGTTAGGGTTAGGGCTCGGTTTAGGGTACGGGTTAGGATTAGGGTACGTGTTAGGGTTAGGGTAGGTGTTAGGGTTAGGGTACGCGTTAGGGTTAGGGTAGTTATTAAACCTATCCCACTCTCTAGATACCCCTTAGCACGTAAAGGAATATTATTTGCGGGTCCAGCCATGGAGAAGAGTTTAGACACTAGGATAAAATAAGGAACACATACATTATAAAGAAATCACATTAGGATTCTCTTTTTAAGCTGTTCCTTAAAACACTAGTGCTTAGGAAATCTATTGGAGGCAGAAGCAGTCAAGGGTAGCCTAGGGTTAGGGTTAGGCTTAGGGTTAGGGTTAGGGTACGGCTTAGGGTAGGGGTTCGGGGAGGGGTTCGGGTACGGCGTAGGGTATGGGTTAGGGTTAGGGTTAGGGTTAGTGTTAGGGTTAGGGCTCGGTTTAGGGTACGGGTTAGGATTAGGGTACGTGTTAGGGTTAGGGTAGGGGTTAGGGTTAGGGTACGCGTTAGGGTTAGGGTAGTTATTAAACCTATCCCACTCTCTAGATACCCCTTAGCACGTAAAGGAATATTATTTGGGGGTGCAGCCATGGAGAAGAGTTTAGACACTAGGATAAGATAAGGAACACACCCATTATAAAGAAATCACATTAGGATTCTCTTTTTAAGCTGTTCCTTACAACACTAGTGCTTAGGAAATCTATTGGAGGCAGAAGCAGTCAAGGGTAGCCTAGGGTTAGGGTTAGGCTTAGGGTTAGGGTTAGGGTACGGCTTAGGGTAGGGGTTCGGGGAGGGTTTCGGGTACGGCGTAGGGTATGGGTTAGGGTTAGGGTTAGTGTTAGGGTTAGGGCTCGGTTTAGGGTACGGGTTAGGATTAGGGTACGTGTTAGGGTTAGGGTAGGGGTTAGGGTTAGGGTACGCGTTAGGGTTAGGGTAGTTATTAAACCTATCCCACTCTCTAGATACCCCTTAGCACGTAAAGGAATATTATTTGGGGGTGCAGCCATGGAGAAGAGTTTAGACACTAGGATAAGATAAGGAACACACCCATTATAAAGAAATCACATTAGGATTCTCTTTTTAAGCTGTTCCTTACAACACTAGTGCTTAGGAAATCTATTGGAGGCAGAAGCAGTCAAGGGTAGCTTAGGGTTAGGGTTAGGCTTAGGGTTAGGCTTAGGGTACGGCTTAGGGTACGGGTTTGGGGAGGGGTTCGGGTACGGCGTAGGGTATGGGTTAGGGTTAGGGTTAGGGTTAGTGTTAGGGTTAGGGCTCGGTTTAGGGTACGGGTTAGGATAAGGGTACGTGTTAGGGTTAGGGTAGGGGTTAGGGTTAGGGTACGCGTTAGGGTTAGGGTAGTTATTAAACCTATCCCACTCTCTAGATACCCCTTAGCACGTAAAGGAATATTATTTGGGGGTCCAGCCATGGAGAAGAGTTTAGACACTAGGATAAAATAAGGAACACATACATTATAAAGAAATCACATTAGGATTCTCTTTTTAAGCTGTTCCTTAAAACACTAGTGCTTAGGAAATCTATTGGAGGCAGAAGCAGTCAAGGGTAGCCTAGGGTTAGGGTTAGGCTTAGGGTTAGGGTTAGGGTACGGCTTAGGGTAGGGGTTCGGGGAGGGGTTCGGGTACGGCGTAGGGTATGGGTTAGTGTTAGGGTTAGGGTTAGTGTTAGGGTTAGGGCTCGGTTTAGGGTACGGGTTAGGATTAGGGTACGTGTTAGGGTTAGGGTAGGGGTTAGGGTTAGGGTACGCGTTAGGGTTAGGGTAGTTATTAAACCTATCCCACTCTCTAGATACCCCTTAGCACGTAAAGGAATATTATTTGGGGGTCCAGCCATGGAGAAGAGTTTAGACACTAGGATAAGATAAGGAACACACCCATTATAAAGAAATCACATTAGGATTCTCTTTTTAAGCTGTTCCTTCAAACACTAGTGCTTAGGAAATCTATTGGAGGCAGAAGCAGTCAAGGGTAGCCTAGGGTTAGGGTTAGGCTTAGGGTTAGGCTTAGGGTACGGCTTAGGGTTCGGGTACGGCGTAGGGTATGGGTTAGGGTTAGGGTTAGGGTTAGTGTTAGGGTTAGGGCTCGGTTTAGGGTACGGGTTAGGATTAGGGTACGTGTTAGGGTTAGGGTAGGTGTTAGGGTTAGGGTACGCGTTAGGGTTAGGGTAGTTATTAAACCTATCCCACTCTCTAGATACCCCTTAGCACGTAAAGGAATATTATTTGGGGGTCCAGCCATGGAGAAGAGTTTAGACACTAGGATAAAATAAGGAACACATACATTATAAAGAAATCACATTAGGATTCTCTTTTTAAGCTATTCCTTACAACACTAGTGCTTAGGAAATCTATTGGAGGCAGAAGCAGTCAAGGGTAGCCTAGGGTTAGGTTTAGGCTTAGGGTTAGGGTTAGGGTACGGCTTAGGGTAGGGGTTCGGGGAGGGGTTCGGGTACGGCGTAGGGTATGGGTTAGGGTTAGGGTTAGGGTTAGTGTTAGGGTTAGGGCTCGGTTTAGGGTACGGGTTAGGATTAGGGTACGTGTTAGGGTTAGGGTAGGGGTTAGGGTTAGGGTACGCGTTAGGGTTAGGGTAGTTATTAAACCTATCCCACTCTCTAGATACCCCTTAGCACGTAAAGGAATATTATTTGGGGGTCCAGCCATGGAGAAGAGTTTAGACACTAGGATAAGATAAGGAACACACCCATTATAAAGAAATCACATTAGGATTCTCTTTTTAAGCTGTTCCTTCAAACACTAGTGCTTAGGAAATCTATTGGAGGCAGAAGCAGTCAAGGGTAGCCTAGGGTTAGGGTTAGGCTTAGGGTTAGGGTTAGGGTACGGCTTAGGGTAGGGGTTCGGGGAGGGGTTCGGGTACGGCGTAGGGTATGGGTTAGGGTTAGGGTTAGTGTTAGGGTTAGGGCTCGGTTTAGGGTACGGGTTAGGATTAGGGTACGTGTTAGGGTTAGGGTAGGGGTTAGGGTTAGGGTACGCGTTAGGGTTAGGGTAGTTATTAAACCTATCCCACTCTCTAGATACCCCTTAGCACGTAAAGGAATATTATTTGGGGGTCCAGCCATGGAGAAGAGTTTAGACACTAGGATAAAATAAGGAACACATACATTATAAAGAAATCACATTAGGATTCTCTTTTTAAGCTGTTCCTTACAACACTAGTGCTTAGGAAATCTATTGGAGGCAGAAGCAGTCAAGGGTAGCCTAGGGTTAGGGTTAGGCTTAGGGTTAGGCTTAGGGTACGGCTTAGCGTACGGGTTTGGGGAGGGGTTCGGGTACGGTGTAGGGTATTGGTTAGGGTTAGGGTTAGGGTTAGTGTTAGGGTTAGGGCTCGGTTTAGGGTACGGGTTAGGATTAGGGTACATGTTAGGGTTAGGGTAGGTGTTAGGGTTAGGGTACGCGTTAGGGTTAGGGTAGTTATTAAACCTATCCCACTCTCTAGATACCCCTTAGCACGTAAAGGAATATTATTTGGGGGTCCAGCCATGGAGAAGAGTTTAGACACTAGGATAAAATAAGGAACACATACATTATAAAGAAATCACATTAGGATTCTCTTTTTAAGCTGTTCCTTGAAACACTAGTGCTTAGGAAATCTATTGGAGGCAGAAGCAGTCAAGGGTAGCCTAGGGTTAGGGTTAGGCTTAGGGTTAGGGTTAGGGTACGGCTTAGGGTAGGGGTTCGGGTACGGCGTAGGGTATGGGTTAGGGTTAGGGTTAGGGTTAGTGTTAGGGTTAGGGCTCGGTTTAGGGTACGGGTTAGGATTAGGGTACGTGTTAGGGTTAGGGTAGGGGTTAGGGTTAGGGTACGCGTTAGGGTTAGGGTAGTTATTAAACCTATCCCACTCTCTAGATACCCCTTAGCACGTAAAGGAATATTATTTGGGGGTCCAGCCATGGAGAAGAGTTTAGACACTAGGATAAGATAAGGAACACACCCATTATAAAGAAATCACATTAGGATTCTCTTTTTAAGCTGTTCCTTCAAACACTAGTGCTTAGGAAATCTATTGGAGGCAGAAGCAGTCAAGGGTAGCCTAGGGTTAGGGTTAGGCTTAGGGTTAGGCTTAGGGTACGGCTTAGGGTTCGGGTACGGCGTAGGGTATGGGTTAGGGTTAGGGTTAGGGTTAGGGTTAGGGCTCGGTTTAGGGTACGGGTTAGGATTAGGGTACGTGTTAGGGTTAGGGTAGGTGTTAGGGTTAGGGTACGCGTTAGGGTTAGGGTAGTTATTAAACCTATCCCACTCTCTAGATACCCCTTAGCACGTAAAGGAATATTATTTGGGGGTCCAGCCATGGAGAAGAGTTTAGACACTAGGATAAAATAAGGAACACATACATTATAAAGAAATCACATTAGGATTCTCTTTTTAAGCTGTTCCTTACAACACTAGTGCTTAGGAAATCTATTGGAGGCAGAAGCAGTCAAGGGTAGCCTAGGGTTAGGGTTAGGCTTAGGGTTAGGCTTAGGGTACGGCTTAGCGTACGGGTTTGGGGAGGGGTTCGGGTACGGTGTAGGGTATTGGTTAGGGTTAGGGTTAGGGTTAGTGTTAGGGTTAGGGCTCGGTTTAGGGTACGGGTTAGGATTAGGGTACATGTTAGGGTTAGGGTAGGTGTTAGGGTTAGGGTACGCGTTAGGGTTAGGGTAGTTATTAAACCTATCCCACTCTCTAGATACCCCTTAGCACGTAAAGGAATATTATTTGGGGGTCCAGCCATGGAGAAGAGTTTAGACACTAGGATAAAATAAGGAACACATACATTATAAAGAAATCACATTAGGATTCTCTTTTTAAGCTGTTCCTTGAAACACTAGTGCTTAGGAAATCTATTGGAGGCAGAAGCAGTCAAGGGTAGCCTAGGGTTAGGGTTAGGCTTAGGGTTAGGGTTAGGGTACGGCTTAGGGTAGGGGTTCGGGTACGGCGTAGGGTATGGGTTAGGGTTAGGGTTAGGGTTAGTGTTAGGGTTAGGGCTCGGTTTAGGGTACGGGTTAGGATTAGGGTACGTGTTAGGGTTAGGGTAGGGGTTAGGGTTAGGGTACGCGTTAGGGTTAGGGTAGTTATTAAACCTATCCCACTCTCTAGATACCCCTTAGCACGTAAAGGAATATTATTTGGGGGTCCAGCCATGGAGAAGAGTTTAGACACTAGGATAAGATAAGGAACACACCCATTATAAAGAAATCACATTAGGATTCTCTTTTTAAGCTGTTCCTTCAAACACTAGTGCTTAGGAAATCTATTGGAGGCAGAAGCAGTCAAGGGTAGCCTAGGGTTAGGGTTAGGCTTAGGGTTAGGCTTAGGGTACGGCTTAGGGTTCGGGTACGGCGTAGGGTATGGGTTAGGGTTAGGGTTAGGGTTAGTGTTAGGGTTAGGGCTCGGTTTAGGGTACGGGTTAGGATTAGGGTACGTGTTAGGGTTAGGGTAGGTGTTAGGGTTAGGGTACGCGTTAGGGTTAGGGTAGTTATTAAACCTATCCCACTCTCTAGATACCCCTTAGCACGTAAAGGAATATTATTTGGGGGTCCAGCCATGGAGAAGAGTTTAGACACTAGGATAAGATAAGGAACACATACATTATAAAGAAATCACATTAGGATTCTCTTTTTAAGCTGTTCCTTCAAACACTAGTGCTTAGGAAATCTATTGGAGGCAGAAGCAGTCAAGGGTAGCCTAGGGTTAGGGTTAGGCTTAGGGTTAGGCTTAGGGTATGGCTTAGGGTAAGGGTTCGGGGAGGGGTTCGGGTACGGCATAGGGTATGGTTTAGGGTTAGGGTTAGGGTTAGTGTTAGGGTTAGGGCTCGGTTTAGGGTACGGGTTAGGATTAGGGTACGTGTTAGGGTTAGGGTAGGTGTTAGGGTTAGGGTACGCGTTAGGGTTAGGGTAGTTATTAAACCTATCCCACTCTCTAGATACCCCTTAGCACGTAAAGGAATATTATTTGCGGGTCCAGCCATGGAAAAGAGTTTAGACACTAGGATAAAATAAGGAACACATACATTATAAAGAAATCACATTAGGATTCTCTTTTTAAGCTGTTCCTTAAAACACTAGTGCTTAGGAAATCTATTGGAGGCAGAAGCAGTCAAGGGTAGCCTAGGGTTAGGGTTAGGCTTAGGGTTAGGCTTAGGGTACGGCTTAGGGTTCGGGTACGGCGTAGGGTATGGGTTAGGGTTAGGGTTAGGGTTAGTGTTAGGGTTAGGGCTCGGTTTAGGGTACGGGTTAGGATTAGGGTACGTGTTAGGGTTAGGGTAGGGGTTAGGGTTAGGGTACGCGTTAGGGTTAGGGTAGTTATTAAACCTATCCCACTCTCTAGATACCCCTTAGCACGTAAAGGAATATTATTTGGGGGTCCAGCCATGGAGAAGAGTTTAGACACTAGGATAAAATAAGGAACACATACATTATAAAGAAATCACATTAGGATTCTCTTTTTAAGCTGTTCCTTACAACACTAGTGCTTAGGAAATCTATTGGAGGCAGAAGCAGTCAAGGGTAGCCTAGGGTTAGGGTTAGGCTTAGGGTTAGGCTTAGGGTACGGCTTAGGGTACGGGTTTGGGGAGGGGTTCGGGTACGGCGTAGGGTATTGGTTAGGGTTAGGGTTAGGGTTAGTGTTAGGGTTAGGGCTCGGTTTAGGGTACGGGTTAGGATTAGGGTACGTGTTAGGGTTAGGGTAGGGGTTAGGGTTAGGGTACGCGTTAGGGTTAGGGTAGTTATTAAACCTATCCCACTCTCTAGATACCCCTTAGCACGTAAAGGAATATTATTTGGGGGTCCAGCCATGGAGAAGAGTTTAGACACTAGGATAAAATAAGGAACACATACATTATAAAGAAATCACATTAGGATTCTCTTTTTAAGCTGTTCCTTCAAACACTAGTGCTTAGGAAATCTATTGGAGGCAGAAGCAGTCAAGGGTAGCCTAGGGTTAGTGTTAGGCTTAGGGTTAGGCTTAGGGTACGGCTTAGGGTACGGGTTCGGGGAGGGGTCGGGTACGGCGTAGGGTATGGGTTAGGGTTAGGGTTAGGGTTAGTGTTAGGGTTAGGGCTCGGTTTAGGGTACGGGTTAGGATTAGGGTACATGTTAGGGTTAGGGTAGGTGTTAGGGTTAGGGTACGCGTTAGGGTTAGGGTAGTTATTAAACCTATCCCACTCTCTAGATACCCCTTAGCACGTAAAGGAATATTATTTGGGGGTCCAGCCATGGAGAAGAGTTTAGACACTAGGATAAAATAAGGAACACATACATTATAAAGAAATCACATTAGGATTCTCTTTTTAAGCTGTTCCTTGAAACACTAGTGCTTAGGAAATCTATTGGAGGCAGAAGCAGTCAAGGGTAGCCTAGGGTTAGGGTTAGGCTTAGGGTTAGGGTTAGGGTACGGCTTAGGGTAGGGGTTCGGGGAGGGGTTCGGGTACGGCGTAGGGTATGGGTTAGGGTTAGGGTTAGGGTTAGTGTTAGGGTTAGGGCTCGGTTTAGGGTACGGGTTAGGATTAGGGTACGTGTTAGGGTTAGGGTAGGGGTTAGGGTTAGGGTACGCGTTAGGGTTAGGGTAGTTATTAAACCTATCCCACTCTCTAGATACCCCTTAGCACGTAAAGGAATATTATTTGGGGGTCCAGCCATGGAGAAGAGTTTAGACACTAGGATAAGATAAGGAACACACCCATTATAAAGAAATCACATTAGGATTCTCTTTTTAAGCTGTTCCTTCAAACACTAGTGCTTAGGAAATCTATTGGAGGCAGAAGCAGTCAAGGGTAGCCTAGGGTTAGGGTTAGGCTTAGGGTTAGGCTTAGGGTACGGCATAGGGTTCGGGTACGGCGTAGGGTATGGGTTAGGGTTAGGGTTAGGGTTAGTGTTAGGGTTAGGGCTCGGTTTAGGGTACGGGTTAGGATTAGGGTACGTGTTAGGGTTAGGGTAGGGGTTAGGGTTAGGGTACGCGTTAGGGTTAGGGTAGTTATTAAACCTATCCCACTCTCTAGATACCCCTTAGCACGTAAAGGAATATTATTTGGGGGTCCAGCCATGGAGAAGAGTTTAGACACTAGGATAAGATAAGGAACACACCCATTATAAAGAAATCACATTAGGATTCTCTTTTTAAGCTGTTCCTTCAAACACTAGTGCTTAGGAAATCTATTGGAGGCAGAAGCAGTCAAGGGTAGCCTAGGGTTAGGGTTAGGCTTAGGGTTAGGCTTAGGGTACGGCTTAGGGTTCGGGTACGGCGTAGGGTATGGGTTAGGGTTAGGGTTAGGGTTAGTGTTAGGGTTAGGGCTCGGTTTAGGGTACGGGTTAGGATTAGGGTACGTGTTAGGGTTAGGGTAGGGGTTAGGGTTAGGGTACGCGTTAGGGTTAGGGTAGTTATTAAACCTATCCCACTCTCTAGATACCCCTTAGCACGTAAAGGAATATTATTTGGGGGTCCAGCCATGGAGAAGAGTTTAGACACTAGGATAAAATAAGGAACACATACATTATAAAGAAATCACATTAGGATTCTCTTTTTAAGCTATTCCTTACAACACTAGTGCTTAGGAAATCTATTGGAGGCAGAAGCAGTCAAGGGTAGCCTAGGGTTAGGTTTAGGCTTAGGGTTAGGGTTAGGGTACGGCTTAGGGTAGGGGTTCGGGGAGGGGTTCGGGTACGGCGTAGGGTATGGGTTAGGGTTAGGGTTAGGGTTAGTGTTAGGGTTAGGGCTCGGTTTAGGGTACGGGTTAGGATTAGGGTACGTGTTAGGGTTAGGGTAGGGGTTAGGGTTAGGGTACGCGTTAGGGTTAGGGTAGTTATTAAACCTATCCCACTCTCTAGATACCCCTTAGCACGTAAAGGAATATTATTTGGGGGTCCAGCCATGGAGAAGAGTTTAGACACTAGGATAAGATAAGGAACACACCCATTATAAAGAAATCACATTAGGATTCTCTTTTTAAGCTGTTCCTTCAAACACTAGTGCTTAGGAAATCTATTGGAGGCAGAAGCAGTCAAGGGTAGCCTAGGGTTAGGGTTAGGCTTAGGGTTAGGGTTAGGGTACGGCTTAGGGTAGGGGTTCGGGGAGGGGTTCGGGTACGGCGTAGGGTATGGGTTAGGGTTAGGGTTAGTGTTAGGGTTAGGGCTCGGTTTAGGGTACGGGTTAGGATTAGGGTACGTGTTAGGGTTAGGGTAGGGGTTAGGGTTAGGGTACGCGTTAGGGTTAGGGTAGTTATTAAACCTATCCCACTCTCTAGATACCCCTTAGCACGTAAAGGAATATTATTTGGGGGTCCAGCCATGGAGAAGAGTTTAGACACTAGGATAAAATAAGGAACACATACATTATAAAGAAATCACATTAGGATTCTCTTTTTAAGCTGTTCCTTACAACACTAGTGCTTAGGAAATCTATTGGAGGCAGAAGCAGTCAAGGGTAGCCTAGGGTTAGGGTTAGGCTTAGGGTTAGGCTTAGGGTACGGCTTAGCGTACGGGTTTGGGGAGGGGTTCGGGTACGGTGTAGGGTATTGGTTAGGGTTAGGGTTAGGGTTAGTGTTAGGGTTAGGGCTCGGTTTAGGGTACGGGTTAGGATTAGGGTACGTGTTAGGGTTAGGGTAGGGGTTAGGGTTAGGGTACGCGTTAGGGTTAGGGTAGTTATTAAACCTATCCCACTCTCTAGATACCCCTTAGCACGTAAAGGAATATTATTTGGGGGTCCAGCCATGGAGAAGAGTTTAGACACTAGGATAAAATAAGGAACACATACATTATAAAGAAATCACATTAGGATTCTCTTTTTAAGCTGTTCCTTCAAACACTAGTGCTTAGGAAATCTATTGGAGGCAGAAGCAGTCAAGGGTAGCCTAGGGTTAGGGTTAGGCTTAGGGTTAGGCTTAGGGTACGGCTTAGGGTACGGGTTCGGGGAGGGGTTCGGGTACGGCGTAGGGTATGGGTTAGGGTTAGGGTTAGGGTTAGTGTTAGGGTTAGGGCTCGGTTTAGGGTACGGGTTAGGATTAGGGTACATGTTAGGGTTAGGGTAGGTGTTAGGGTTAGGGTACGCGTTAGGGTTAGGGTAGTTATTAAACCTATCCCACTCTCTAGATACCCCTTAGCACGTAAAGGAATATTATTTGGGGGTCCAGCCATGGAGAAGAGTTTAGACACTAGGATAAAATAAGGAACACATACATTATAAAGAAATCACATTAGGATTCTCTTTTTAAGCTGTTCCTTGAAACACTAGTGCTTAGGAAATCTATTGGAGGCAGAAGCAGTCAAGGGTAGCCTAGGGTTAGGGTTAGGCTTAGGGTTAGGGTTAGGGTACGGCTTAGGGTAGGGGTTCGGGTACGGCGTAGGGTATGGGTTAGGGTTAGGGTTAGGGTTAGTGTTAGGGTTAGGGCTCGGTTTAGGGTACGGGTTAGGATTAGGGTACGTGTTAGGGTTAGGGTAGGGGTTAGGGTTAGGGTACGCGTTAGGGTTAGGGTAGTTATTAAACCTATCCCACTCTCTAGATACCCCTTAGCACGTAAAGGAATATTATTTGGGGGTCCAGCCATGGAGAAGAGTTTAGACACTAGGATAAGATAAGGAACACACCCATTATAAAGAAATCACATTAGGATTCTCTTTTTAAGCTGTTCCTTCAAACACTAGTGCTTAGGAAATCTATTGGAGGCAGAAGCAGTCAAGGGTAGCCTAGGGTTAGGGTTAGGCTTAGGGTTAGGCTTAGGGTACGGCTTAGGGTTCGGGTACGGCGTAGGGTATGGGTTAGGGTTAGGGTTAGGGTTAGTGTTAGGGTTAGGGCTCGGTTTAGGGTACGGGTTAGGATTAGGGTACGTGTTAGGGTTAGGGTAGGTGTTAGGGTTAGGGTACGCGTTAGGGTTAGGGTAGTTATTAAACCTATCCCACTCTCTAGATACCCCTTAGCACGTAAAGGAATATTATTTGGGGGTCCAGCCATGGAGAAGAGTTTAGACACTAGGATAAGATAAGGAACACATACATTATAAAGAAATCACATTAGGATTCTCTTTTTAAGCTGTTCCTTCAAACACTAGTGCTTAGGAAATCTATTGGAGGCAGAAGCAGTCAAGGGTAGCCTAGGGTTAGGGTTAGGCTTAGGGTTAGGCTTAGGGTATGGCTTAGGGTAAGGGTTCGGGGAGGGGTTCGGGTACGGCATAGGGTATGGTTTAGGGTTAGGGTTAGGGTTAGTGTTAGGGTTAGGGCTCGGTTTAGGGTACGGGTTAGGATTAGGGTACGTGTTAGGGTTAGGGTAGGTGTTAGGGTTAGGGTACGCGTTAGGGTTAGGGTAGTTATTAAACCTATCCCACTCTCTAGATACCCCTTAGCACGTAAAGGAATATTATTTGCGGGTCCAGCCATGGAAAAGAGTTTAGACACTAGGATAAAATAAGGAACACATACATTATAAAGAAATCACATTAGGATTCTCTTTTTAAGCTGTTCCTTAAAACACTAGTGCTTAGGAAATCTATTGGAGGCAGAAGCAGTCAAGGGTAGCCTAGGGTTAGGGTTAGGCTTAGGGTTAGGCTTAGGGTACGGCTTAGGGTTCGGGTACGGCGTAGGGTATGGGTTAGGGTTAGGGTTAGGGTTAGTGTTAGGGTTAGGGCTCGGTTTAGGGTACGGGTTAGGATTAGGGTACGTGTTAGGGTTAGGGTAGGGGTTAGGGTTAGGGTACGCGTTAGGGTTAGGGTAGTTATTAAACCTATCCCACTCTCTAGATACCCCTTAGCACGTAAAGGAATATTATTTGGGGGTCCAGCCATGGAGAAGAGTTTAGACACTAGGATAAAATAAGGAACACATACATTATAAAGAAATCACATTAGGATTCTCTTTTTAAGCTGTTCCTTACAACACTAGTGCTTAGGAAATCTATTGGAGGCAGAAGCAGTCAAGGGTAGCCTAGGGTTAGGGTTAGGCTTAGGGTTAGGCTTAGGGTACGGCTTAGGGTACGGGTTTGGGGAGGGGTTCGGGTACGGCGTAGGGTATTGGTTAGGGTTAGGGTTAGGGTTAGTGTTAGGGTTAGGGCTCGGTTTAGGGTACGGGTTAGGATTAGGGTACGTGTTAGGGTTAGGGTAGGGGTTAGGGTTAGGGTACGCGTTAGGGTTAGGGTAGTTATTAAACCTATCCCACTCTCTAGATACCCCTTAGCACGTAAAGGAATATTATTTGGGGGTCCAGCCATGGAGAAGAGTTTAGACACTAGGATAAAATAAGGAACACATACATTATAAAGAAATC
This sequence comes from Balaenoptera ricei, assembly GCF_028023285.1. Lineage (NCBI taxonomy): Eukaryota > Metazoa > Chordata > Mammalia > Artiodactyla > Balaenopteridae > Balaenoptera > Balaenoptera ricei. The sequence goes on from NW_026777996.1 coordinate 40,959, forward strand.
ACATTAGGATTCTCTTTTTAAGCTGTTCCTTCAAACACTAGTGCTTAGGAAATCTATTGGAGGCAGAAGCAGTCAAGGGTAGCCTAGGGTTAGTGTTAGGCTTAGGGTTAGGCTTAGGGTACGGCTTAGGGTACGGGTTCGGGGAGGGGTCGGGTACGGCGTAGGGTATGGGTTAGGGTTAGGGTTAGGGTTAGTGTTAGGGTTAGGGCTCGGTTTAGGGTACGGGTTAGGATTAGGGTACATGTTAGGGTTAGGGTAGGTGTTAGGGTTAGGGTACGCGTTAGGGTTAGGGTAGTTATTAAACCTATCCCACTCTCTAGATACCCCTTAGCACGTAAAGGAATATTATTTGGGGGTCCAGCCATGGAGAAGAGTTTAGACACTAGGATAAAATAAGGAACACATACATTATAAAGAAATCACATTAGGATTCTCTTTTTAAGCTGTTCCTTGAAACACTAGTGCTTAGGAAATCTATTGGAGGCAGAAGCAGTCAAGGGTAGCCTAGGGTTAGGGTTAGGCTTAGGGTTAGGGTTAGGGTACGGCTTAGGGTAGGGGTTCGGGGAGGGGTTCGGGTACGGCGTAGGGTATGGGTTAGGGTTAGGGTTAGGGTTAGTGTTAGGGTTAGGGCTCGGTTTAGGGTACGGGTTAGGATTAGGGTACGTGTTAGGGTTAGGGTAGGGGTTAGGGTTAGGGTACGCGTTAGGGTTAGGGTAGTTATTAAACCTATCCCACTCTCTAGATACCCCTTAGCACGTAAAGGAATATTATTTGGGGGTCCAGCCATGGAGAAGAGTTTAGACACTAGGATAAGATAAGGAACACACCCATTATAAAGAAATCACATTAGGATTCTCTTTTTAAGCTGTTCCTTCAAACACTAGTGCTTAGGAAATCTATTGGAGGCAGAAGCAGTCAAGGGTAGCCTAGGGTTAGGGTTAGGCTTAGGGTTAGGCTTAGGGTACGGCTTAGGGTTCGGGTACGGCGTAGGGTATGGGTTAGGGTTAGGGTTAGGGTTAGTGTTAGGGTTAGGGCTCGGTTTAGGGTACGGGTTAGGATTAGGGTACGTGTTAGGGTTAGGGTAGGGGTTAGGGTTAGGGTACGCGTTAGGGTTAGGGTAGTTATTAAACCTATCCCACTCTCTAGATACCCCTTAGCACGTAAAGGAATATTATTTGGGGGTCCAGCCATGGAGAAGAGTTTAGACACTAGGATAAAATAAGGAACACATACATTATAAAGAAATCACATTAGGATTCTCTTTTTAAGCTGTTCCTTACAACACTAGTGCTTAGGAAATCTATTGGAGGCAGAAGCAGTCAAGGGTAGCCTAGGGTTAGGGTTAGGCTTAGGGTTAGGGTTAGGGTATGGCTTAGGGTAGGGGTTCGGGGAGGGGTTCGGGTACGGCGTAGGGTATGGGTTAGGGTTAGGGTTAGGGTTAGTGTTAGGGTTAGGGCTCGGTTTAGGGTACGGGTTAGGATTAGGGTACGTGTTAGGGTTAGGGTAGGGGTTAGGGTTAGGGTACGCGTTAGGGTTAGGGTAGTTATTAAACCTATCCCACTCTCTAGATACCCCTTAGCACGTAAAGGAATATTATTTGGGGGTCCAGCCATGGAGAAGAGTTTAGACACTAGGATAAGATAAGGAACACACCCATTATAAAGAAATCACATTAGGATTCTCTTTTTAAGCTGTTCCTTCAAACACTAGTGCTTAGGAAATCTATTGGAGGCAGAAGCAGTCAAGGGTAGCCTAGGGTTAGGGTTAGGCTTAGGGTTAGGCTTAGGGTACGGCTTAGGGTTCGGGTACGGCGTAGGGTATGGGTTAGGGTTAGGGTTAGGGTTAGTGTTAGGGTTAGGGCTCGGTTTAGGGTACGGGTTAGGATTAGGGTACGTGTTAGGGTTAGGGTAGGTGTTAGGGTTAGGGTACGCGTTAGGGTTAGGGTAGTTATTAAACCTATCCCACTCTCTAGATACCCCTTAGCACGTAAAGGAATATTATTTGGGGGTCCAGCCATGGAGAAGAGTTTAGACACTAGGATAAGATAAGGAACACATACATTATAAAGAAATCACATTAGGATTCTCTTTTTAAGCTGTTCCTTCAAACACTAGTGCTTAGGAAATCTATTGGAGGCAGAAGCAGTCAAGGGTAGCCTAGGGTTAGGGTTAGGCTTAGGGTTAGGCTTAGGGTATGGCTTAGGGTACGGGTTCGGGGAGGGGTTCGGGTACGGCATAGGGTATGGGTTAGGGTTAGGGTTAGGGTTAGTGTTAGGGTTAGGGCTCGGTTTAGGGTACGGGTTAGGATTAGGGTACGTGTTAGGGTTAGGGTAGGTGTTAGGGTTAGGGTACGCGTTAGGGTTAGGGTAGTTATTAAACCTATCCCACTCTCTAGATACCCCTTAGCACGTAAAGGAATATTATTTGCGGGTCCAGCCATGGAGAAGAGTTTAGACACTAGGATAAAATAAGGAACACATACATTATAAAGAAATCACATTAGGATTCTCTTTTTAAGCTGTTCCTTAAAACACGAGTGCTTAGGAAATCTATTGGAGGCAGAAGCAGTCAAGGGTAGCCTAGGGTTAGGGTTAGGCTTAGGGTTAGGCTTAGGGTACGGCTTAGGGTTCGGGTACGGCGTAGGGTATGGGTTAGGGTTAGGGTTAGGGTTAGTGTTAGGGTTAGGGCTCGGTTTAGGGTACGGGTTAGGATTAGGGTACGTGTTAGGGTTAGGGTAGGTGTTAGGGTTAGGGTACGCGTTAGGGTTAGGGTAGTTATTAAACCTATCCCACTCTCTAGATACCCCTTAGCACGTAAAGGAATATTATTTGCGGGTCCAGCCATGGAGAAGAGTTTAGACACTAGGATAAAATAAGGAACACATACATTATAAAGAAATCACATTAGGATTCTCTTTTTAAGCTGTTCCTTAAAACACTAGTGCTTAGGAAATCTATTGGAGGCAGAAGCAGTCAAGGGTAGCCTAGGGTTAGGGTTAGGCTTAGGGTTAGGGTTAGGGTACGGCTTAGGGTACGGGTTCGGGGAGGGGTTCGGGTACGGCGTAGGGTATGGGTTAGGGTTAGGGTTAGGGTTAGTGTTAGGGTTAGGGCTCGGTTTAGGGTACGGGTTAGGATTAGGGTACGTGTTAGGGTTAGGGTAGGGGTTAGGGTTAGGGTACGCGTTAGGGTTAGGGTAGTTATTAAACCTATCCCACTCTCTAGATACCCCTTAGCACGTAAAGGAATATTATTTGGGGGTGCAGCCATGGAGAAGAGTTTAGACACTAGGATAAGATAAGGAACACACCCATTATAAAGAAATCACATTAGGATTCTCTTTTTAAGCTGTTCCTTACAACACTAGTGCTTAGGAAATCTATTGGAGGCAGAAGCAGTCAAGGGTAGCCTAGGGTTAGGGTTAGGCTTAGGGTTAGGCTTAGGGTACGGCTTAGGGTAGGGGTTCGGGGAGGGGTTCGGGTACGGCGTAGGGTATGGGTTAGGGTTAGGGTTAGGGTTAGTGTTAGGGTTAGGGCTCGGTTTAGGGTACGGGTTAGGATTAGGGTACGTGTTAGGGTTAGGGTAGGGGTTAGGGTTAGGGTACGCGTTAGGGTTAGGGTAGTTATTAAACCTATCCCACTCTCTAGATACCCCTTAGCACGTAAAGGAATATTATTTGGGGGTCCAGCCATGGAGAAGAGTTTAGACACTAGGATAAGATAAGGAACACACCCATTATAAAGAAATCACATTAGGATTCTCTTTTTAAGCTGTTCCTTCAAACACTAGTGCTTAGGAAATCTATTGGAGGCAGAAGCAGTCAAGGGTAGCCTAGGGTTAGGGTTAGGCTTAGGGTTAAGCTTAGGGTACGGCTTAGGGTACGGGTTCGGGGAGGGGTTCGGGTATGGCGTAGGGTATGGGTTAGGGTTAGGGTTAGTGTTAGGGTTAGGGCTCGGTTTAGGGTACGGGTTAGGATTAGGGTACGTGTTAGGGTTAGGGTAGGTGTTAGGGTTAGGGTACGCGTTATGGTTAGGGTAGTTATTAAACCTATCCCACTCTCTAGATACCCCTTAGCACGTAAAGGAATATTATTTGGGGGTCCAGCCATGGAGAAGAGTTTAGACACTAGGATAAAATAAGGAACACATACATTATAAAGAAATCACATTAGGATTCTCTTTTTAAGCTGTTCCTTACAACACTAGTGCTTAGGAAATCTATTGGAGGCAGAAGCAGTCAAGGGTAGCCTAGGGTTAGGGTTAGGCTTAGGGTTAGGGTTAGGGTATGGCTTAGGGTAGGGGTTCGGGGAGGGGTTCGGGTACGGCGTAGGGTATGGGTTAGGGTTAGGGTTAGGGTTAGTGTTAGGGTTAGGGCTCGGTTTAGGGTACGGGTTAGGATTAGGGTACGTGTTAGGGTTAGGGTAGGGGTTAGGGTTAGGGTACGCGTTAGGGTTAGGGTAGTTATTAAACCTATCCCACTCTCTAGATACCCCTTAGCACGTAAAGGAATATTATTTGGGGGTCCAGCCATGGAGAAGAGTTTAGACACTAGGATAAGATAAGGAACACACCCATTATAAAGAAATCACATTAGGATTCTCTTTTTAAGCTGTTCCTTCAAACACTAGTGCTTAGGAAATCTATTGGAGGCAGAAGCAGTCAAGGGTAGCCTAGGGTTAGGGTTAGGCTTAGGGTTAGGCTTAGGGTACGGCTTAGGGTTCGGGTACGGCGTAGGGTATGGGTTAGGGTTAGGGTTAGGGTTAGTGTTAGGGTTAGGGCTCGGTTTAGGGTACGGGTTAGGATTAGGGTACGTGTTAGGGTTAGGGTAGGTGTTAGGGTTAGGGTACGCGTTAGGGTTAGGGTAGTTATTAAACCTATCCCACTCTCTAGATACCCCTTAGCACGTAAAGGAATATTATTTGGGGGTCCAGCCATGGAGAAGAGTTTAGACACTAGGATAAGATAAGGAACACATACATTATAAAGAAATCACATTAGGATTCTCTTTTTAAGCTGTTCCTTCAAACACTAGTGCTTAGGAAATCTATTGGAGGCAGAAGCAGTCAAGGGTAGCCTAGGGTTAGGGTTAGGCTTAGGGTTAGGCTTAGGGTATGGCTTAGGGTACGGGTTCGGGGAGGGGTTCGGGTACGGCATAGGGTATGGGTTAGGGTTAGGGTTAGGGTTAGTGTTAGGGTTAGGGCTCGGTTTAGGGTACGGGTTAGGATTAGGGTACGTGTTAGGGTTAGGGTAGGTGTTAGGGTTAGGGTACGCGTTAGGGTTAGGGTAGTTATTAAACCTATCCCACTCTCTAGATACCCCTTAGCACGTAAAGGAATATTATTTGCGGGTCCAGCCATGGAGAAGAGTTTAGACACTAGGATAAAATAAGGAACACATACATTATAAAGAAATCACATTAGGATTCTCTTTTTAAGCTGTTCCTTAAAACACTAGTGCTTAGGAAATCTATTGGAGGCAGAAGCAGTCAAGGGTAGCCTAGGGTTAGGGTTAGGCTTAGGGTTAGGCTTAGGGTACGGCTTAGGGTTCGGGTACGGCGTAGGGTATGGGTTAGGGTTAGGGTTAGGGTTAGTGTTAGGGTTAGGGCTCGGTTTAGGGTACGGGTTAGGATTAGGGTACGTGTTAGGGTTAGGGTAGGTGTTAGGGTTAGGGTACGCGTTAGGGTTAGGGTAGTTATTAAACCTATCCCACTCTCTAGATACCCCTTAGCACGTAAAGGAATATTATTTGCGGGTCCAGCCATGGAGAAGAGTTTAGACACTAGGATAAAATAAGGAACACATACATTATAAAGAAATCACATTAGGATTCTCTTTTTAAGCTGTTCCTTAAAACACTAGTGCTTAGGAAATCTATTGGAGGCAGAAGCAGTCAAGGGTAGCCTAGGGTTAGGGTTAGGCTTAGGGTTAGGGTTAGGGTACGGCTTAGGGTACGGGTTCGGGGAGGGGTTCGGGTACGGCGTAGGGTATGGGTTAGGGTTAGGGTTAGGGTTAGTGTTAGGGTTAGGGCTCGGTTTAGGGTACGGGTTAGGATTAGGGTACGTGTTAGGGTTAGGGTAGGGGTTAGGGTTAGGGTACGCGTTAGGGTTAGGGTAGTTATTAAACCTATCCCACTCTCTAGATACCCCTTAGCACGTAAAGGAATATTATTTGGGGGTGCAGCCATGGAGAAGAGTTTAGACACTAGGATAAGATAAGGAACACACCCATTATAAAGAAATCACATTAGGATTCTCTTTTTAAGCTGTTCCTTACAACACTAGTGCTTAGGAAATCTATTGGAGGCAGAAGCAGTCAAGGGTAGCCTAGGGTTAGGGTTAGGCTTAGGGTTAGGCTTAGGGTACGGCTTAGGGTAGGGGTTCGGGGAGGGGTTCGGGTACGGCGTAGGGTATGGGTTAGGGTTAGGGTTAGGGTTAGTGTTAGGGTTAGGGCTCGGTTTAGGGTACGGGTTAGGATTAGGGTACGTGTTAGGGTTAGGGTAGGGGTTAGGGTTAGGGTACGCGTTAGGGTTAGGGTAGTTATTAAACCTATCCCACTCTCTAGATACCCCTTAGCACGTAAAGGAATATTATTTGGGGGTCCAGCCATGGAGAAGAGTTTAGACACTAGGATAAGATAAGGAACACACCCATTATAAAGAAATCACATTAGGATTCTCTTTTTAAGCTGTTCCTTCAAACACTAGTGCTTAGGAAATCTATTGGAGGCAGAAGCAGTCAAGGGTAGCCTAGGGTTAGGGTTAGGCTTAGGGTTAGGCTTAGGGTACGGCTTAGGGTACGGGTTCGGGGAGGGGTTCGGGTACGGCGTAGGGTATGGGTTAGGGTTAGGGTTAGTGTTAGGGTTAGGGCTCGGTTTAGGGTACGGGTTAGGATTAGGGTACGTGTTAGGGTTAGGGTAGGTGTTAGGGTTAGGGTACGCGTTATGGTTAGGGTAGTTATTAAACCTATCCCACTCTCTAGATACCCCTTAGCACGTAAAGGAATATTATTTGGGGGTCCAGCCATGGAGAAGAGTTTAGACACTAGGATAAAATAAGGAACACATACATTATAAAGAAATCACATTAGGATTCTCTTTTTAAGCTGTTCCTTACAACACTAGTGCTTAGGAAATCTATTGGAGGCAGAAGCAGTCAAGGGTAGCCTAGGGTTAGGGTTAGGCTTAGGGTTAGGGTTAGGGTACGGCTTAGGGTAGGGGTTCGGGGAGGGGTTCGGGTACGGCGTAGGGTATGGGTTAGGGTTAGGGTTAGGGTTAGTGTTAGGGTTAGGGCTCGGTTTAGGGTACGGGTTAGGATTAGGGTACGTGTTAGGGTTAGGGTAGGGGTTAGGGTTAGGGTACGCGTTAGGGTTAGGGTAGTTATTAAACCTATCCCACTCTCTAGATACCCCTTAGCACGTAAAGGAATATTATTTGGGGGTCCAGCCATGGAGAAGAGTTTAGACACTAGGATAAGATAAGGAACACACCCATTATAAAGAAATCACATTAGGATTCTCTTTTTAAGCTGTTCCTTCAAACACTAGTGCTTAGGAAATCTATTGGAGGCAGAAGCAGTCAAGGGTAGCCTAGGGTTAGGGTTAGGCTTAGGGTTAGGCTTAGGGTACGGCTTAGGGTTCGGGTACGGCGTAGGGTATGGGTTAGGGTTAGGGTTAGGGTTAGTGTTAGGGTTAGGGCTCGGTTTAGGGTACGGGTTAGGATTAGGGTACGTGTTAGGGTTAGGGTAGGTGTTAGGGTTAGGGTACGCGTTAGGGTTAGGGTAGTTATTAAACCTATCCCACTCTCTAGATACCCCTTAGCACGTAAAGGAATATTATTTGGGGGTCCAGCCATGGAGAAGAGTTTAGACACTAGGATAAGATAAGGAACACACCCATTATAAAGAAATCACATTAGGATTCTCTTTTTAAGCTGTTCCTTCAAACACTAGTGCTTAGGAAATCTATTGGAGGCAGAAGCAGTCAAGGGTAGCCTAGGGTTAGGGTTAGGCTTAGGGTTAGGCTTAGGGTACGGCTTAGGGTTCGGGTACGGCGTAGGGTATGGGTTAGGGTTAGGGTTAGGGTTAGTGTTAGGGTTAGGGCTCGGTTTAGGGTACGGGTTAGGATTAGGGTACGTGTTAGGGTTAGGGTAGGTGTTAGGGTTAGGGTACGCGTTAGGGTTAGGGTAGTTATTAAACCTATCCCACTCTCTAGATACCCCTTAGCACGTAAAGGAATATTATTTGCGGGTCCAGCCATGGAGAAGAGTTTAGACACTAGGATAAAATAAGGAACACATACATTATAAAGAAATCACATTAGGATTCTCTTTTTAAGCTGTTCCTTAAAACACTAGTGCTTAGGAAATCTATTGGAGGCAGAAGCAGTCAAGGGTAGCCTAGGGTTAGGGTTAGGCTTAGGGTTAGGCTTAGGGTACGGCTTAGGGTTCGGGTACGGCGTAGGGTATGGGTTAGGGTTAGGGTTAGGGTTAGTGTTAGGGTTAGGGCTCGGTTTAGGGTACGGGTTAGGATTAGGGTACGTGTTAGGGTTAGGGTAGGTGTTAGGGTTAGGGTACGCGTTAGGGTTAGGGTAGTTATTAAACCTATCCCACTCTCTAGATACCCCTTAGCACGTAAAGGAATATTATTTGCGGGTCCAGCCATGGAGAAGAGTTTAGACACTAGGATAAAATAAGGAACACATACATTATAAAGAAATCACATTAGGATTCTCTTTTTAAGCTGTTCCTTAAAACACTAGTGCTTAGGAAATCTATTGGTGGCAGAAGCAGTCAAGGGTAGCCTAGGGTTAGGGTTAGGCTTAGGGTTAGGGTTAGGGTACGGCTTAGGGTAGGGGTTCGGGGAGGGGTTCGGGTACGGCGTAGGGTATGGGTTAGGGTTAGGGTTAGGGTTAGTGTTAGGGTTAGGGCTCGGTTTAGGGTACGGGTTAGGATTAGGGTACGTGTTAGGGTTAGGGTAGGGGTTAGGGTTAGGGTACGCGTTAGGGTTAGGGTAGTTATTAAACCTATCCCACTCTCTAGATACCCCTTAGCACGTAAAGGAATATTATTTGGGGGTCCAGCCATGGAGAAGAGTTTAGACACTAGGATAAGATAAGGAACACACCCATTATAAAGAAATCACATTAGGATTCTCTTTTTAAGCTGTTCCTTCAAACACTAGTGCTTAGGAAATCTATTGGAGGCAGAAGCAGTCAAGGGTAGCCTAGGGTTAGGGTTAGGCTTAGGGTTAGGGTTAGGGTACGGCTTAGGGTAGGGGTTCGGGGAGGGGTTCGGGTACGGCGTAGGGTATGGGTTAGGGTTAGGGTTAGTGTTAGGGTTAGGGCTCGGTTTAGGGTACGGGTTAGGATTAGGGTACGTGTTAGGGTTAGGGTAGGGGTTAGGGTTAGGGTACGCGTTAGGGTTAGGGTAGTTATTAAACCTATCCCACTCTCTAGATACCCCTTAGCACGTAAAGGAATATTATTTGGGGGTCCAGCCATGGAGAAGAGTTTAGACACTAGGATAAGATAAGGAACACATACATTATAAAGAAATCACATTAGGATTCTCTTTTTAAGCTGTTCCTTCAAACACTAGTGCTTAGGAAATCTATTGGAGGCAGAAGCAGTCAAGGGTAGCCTAGGGTTAGGGTTAGGCTTAGGGTTAGGCTTAGGGTATGGCTTAGGGTAAGGGTTCGGGGAGGGGTTCGGGTACGGCATAGGGTATGGTTTAGGGTTAGGGTTAGGGTTAGTGTTAGGGTTAGGGCTCGGTTTAGGGTACGGGTTAGGATTAGGGTACGTGTTAGGGTTAGGGTAGGTGTTAGGGTTAGGGTACGCGTTAGGGTTAGGGTAGTTATTAAACCTATCCCACTCTCTAGATACCCCTTAGCACGTAAAGGAATATTATTTGCGGGTCCAGCCATGGAAAAGAGTTTAGACACTAGGATAAAATAAGGAACACATACATTATAAAGAAATCACATTAGGATTCTCTTTTTAAGCTGTTCCTTAAAACACTAGTGCTTAGGAAATCTATTGGAGGCAGAAGCAGTCAAGGGTAGCCTAGGGTTAGGGTTAGGCTTAGGGTTAGGCTTAGGGTACGGCTTAGGGTTCGGGTACGGCGTAGGGTATGGGTTAGGGTTAGGGTTAGGGTTAGTGTTAGGGTTAGGGCTCGGTTTAGGGTACGGGTTAGGATTAGGGTACGTGTTAGGGTTAGGGTAGGGGTTAGGGTTAGGGTACGCGTTAGGGTTAGGGTAGTTATTAAACCTATCCCACTCTCTAGATACCCCTTAGCACGTAAAGGAATATTATTTGGGGGTCCAGCCATGGAGAAGAGTTTAGACACTAGGATAAAATAAGGAACACATACATTATAAAGAAATCACATTAGGATTCTCTTTTTAAGCTGTTCCTTACAACACTAGTGCTTAGGAAATCTATTGGAGGCAGAAGCAGTCAAGGGTAGCCTAGGGTTAGGGTTAGGCTTAGGGTTAGGCTTAGGGTACGGCTTAGGGTACGGGTTTGGGGAGGGGTTCGGGTACGGCGTAGGGTATTGGTTAGGGTTAGGGTTAGGGTTAGTGTTAGGGTTAGGGCTCGGTTTAGGGTACGGGTTAGGATTAGGGTACGTGTTAGGGTTAGGGTAGGGGTTAGGGTTAGGGTACGCGTTAGGGTTAGGGTAGTTATTAAACCTATCCCACTCTCTAGATACCCCTTAGCACGTAAAGGAATATTATTTGGGGGTCCAGCCATGGAGAAGAGTTTAGACACTAGGATAAAATAAGGAACACATACATTATAAAGAAATCACATTAGGATTCTCTTTTTAAGCTGTTCCTTCAAACACTAGTGCTTAGGAAATCTATTGGAGGCAGAAGCAGTCAAGGGTAGCCTAGGGTTAGTGTTAGGCTTAGGGTTAGGCTTAGGGTACGGCTTAGGGTACGGGTTCGGGGAGGGGTCGGGTACGGCGTAGGGTATGGGTTAGGGTTAGGGTTAGGGTTAGTGTTAGGGTTAGGGCTCGGTTTAGGGTACGGGTTAGGATTAGGGTACATGTTAGGGTTAGGGTAGGTGTTAGGGTTAGGGTACGCGTTAGGGTTAGGGTAGTTATTAAACCTATCCCACTCTCTAGATACCCCTTAGCACGTAAAGGAATATTATTTGGGGGTCCAGCCATGGAGAAGAGTTTAGACACTAGGATAAAATAAGGAACACATACATTATAAAGAAATCACATTAGGATTCTCTTTTTAAGCTGTTCCTTGAAACACTAGTGCTTAGGAAATCTATTGGAGGCAGAAGCAGTCAAGGGTAGCCTAGGGTTAGGGTTAGGCTTAGGGTTAGGGTTAGGGTACGGCTTAGGGTAGGGGTTCGGGGAGGGGTTCGGGTACGGCGTAGGGTATGGGTTAGGGTTAGGGTTAGGGTTAGTGTTAGGGTTAGGGCTCGGTTTAGGGTACGGGTTAGGATTAGGGTACGTGTTAGGGTTAGGGTAGGGGTTAGGGTTAGGGTACGCGTTAGGGTTAGGGTAGTTATTAAACCTATCCCACTCTCTAGATACCCCTTAGCACGTAAAGGAATATTATTTGGGGGTCCAGCCATGGAGAAGAGTTTAGACACTAGGATAAGATAAGGAACACACCCATTATAAAGAAATCACATTAGGATTCTCTTTTTAAGCTGTTCCTTCAAACACTAGTGCTTAGGAAATCTATTGGAGGCAGAAGCAGTCAAGGGTAGCCTAGGGTTAGGGTTAGGCTTAGGGTTAGGCTTAGGGTACGGCTTAGGGTTCGGGTACGGCGTAGGGTATGGGTTAGGGTTAGGGTTAGGGTTAGTGTTAGGGTTAGGGCTCGGTTTAGGGTACGGGTTAGGATTAGGGTACGTGTTAGGGTTAGGGTAGGGGTTAGGGTTAGGGTACGCGTTAGGGTTAGGGTAGTTATTAAACCTATCCCACTCTCTAGATACCCCTTAGCACGTAAAGGAATATTATTTGGGGGTCCAGCCATGGAGAAGAGTTTAGACACTAGGATAAAATAAGGAACACATACATTATAAAGAAATCACATTAGGATTCTCTTTTTAAGCTGTTCCTTACAACACTAGTGCTTAGGAAATCTATTGGAGGCAGAAGCAGTCAAGGGTAGCCTAGGGTTAGGGTTAGGCTTAGGGTTAGGGTTAGGGTATGGCTTAGGGTAGGGGTTCGGGGAGGGGTTCGGGTACGGCGTAGGGTATGGGTTAGGGTTAGGGTTAGGGTTAGTGTTAGGGTTAGGGCTCGGTTTAGGGTACGGGTTAGGATTAGGGTACGTGTTAGGGTTAGGGTAGGGGTTAGGGTTAGGGTACGCGTTAGGGTTAGGGTAGTTATTAAACCTATCCCACTCTCTAGATACCCCTTAGCACGTAAAGGAATATTATTTGGGGGTCCAGCCATGGAGAAGAGTTTAGACACTAGGATAAGATAAGGAACACACCCATTATAAAGAAATCACATTAGGATTCTCTTTTTAAGCTGTTCCTTCAAACACTAGTGCTTAGGAAATCTATTGGAGGCAGAAGCAGTCAAGGGTAGCCTAGGGTTAGGGTTAGGCTTAGGGTTAGGCTTAGGGTACGGCTTAGGGTTCGGGTACGGCGTAGGGTATGGGTTAGGGTTAGGGTTAGGGTTAGTGTTAGGGTTAGGGCTCGGTTTAGGGTACGGGTTAGGATTAGGGTACGTGTTAGGGTTAGGGTAGGTGTTAGGGTTAGGGTACGCGTTAGGGTTAGGGTAGTTATTAAACCTATCCCACTCTCTAGATACCCCTTAGCACGTAAAGGAATATTATTTGGGGGTCCAGCCATGGAGAAGAGTTTAGACACTAGGATAAGATAAGGAACACATACATTATAAAGAAATCACATTAGGATTCTCTTTTTAAGCTGTTCCTTCAAACACTAGTGCTTAGGAAATCTATTGGAGGCAGAAGCAGTCAAGGGTAGCCTAGGGTTAGGGTTAGGCTTAGGGTTAGGCTTAGGGTATGGCTTAGGGTACGGGTTCGGGGAGGGGTTCGGGTACGGCATAGGGTATGGGTTAGGGTTAGGGTTAGGGTTAGTGTTAGGGTTAGGGCTCGGTTTAGGGTACGGGTTAGGATTAGGGTACGTGTTAGGGTTAGGGTAGGTGTTAGGGTTAGGGTACGCGTTAGGGTTAGGGTAGTTATTAAACCTATCCCACTCTCTAGATACCCTTAGCACGTAAAGGAATATTATTTGCGGGTCCAGCCATGGAGAAGAGTTTAGACACTAGGATAAAATAAGGAACACATACATTATAAAGAAATCACATTAGGATTCTCTTTTTAAGCTGTTCCTTAAAACACGAGTGCTTAGAAATCTATTGGAGGCAGAAGCAGTCAAGGGTAGCCTAGGGTTAGGGTTAGGCTTAGGGTTAGGCTTAGGGTACGGCTTAGGGTTCGGGTACGGCGTAGGGTATGGGTTAGGGTTAGGGTTAGGGTTAGTGTTAGGGTTAGGGCTCGGTTTAGGGTACGGGTTAGGATTAGGGTACGTGTTAGGTTAGGGTAGGTGTTAGGGTTAGGTACGCGTTAGGGTTAGGGTAGTTATTAACCTATCCCACTCTCTAGATACCCCTTAGCACGTAAAGGAATATTATTTGCGGGTCCAGCCATGGAGAAGAGTTTAGACACTAGGATAAAATAAGGAACACATACATTATAAAGAAATCACATTAGGATTCTCTTTTTAAGCTGTTCCTTAAAACACTAGTGCTTAGGAAATCTATTGGAGGCAGAAGCAGTCAAGGGTAGCCTAGGGTTAGGGTTAGGCTTAGGGTTAGGGTTAGGGTACGGCTTAGGGTACGGGTTCGGGGAGGGGTTCGGGTACGGCGTAGGGTATGGGTTAGGGTTAGGGTTAGGGTTAGTGTTAGGGTTAGGGCTCGGTTTAGGGTACGGGTTAGGATTAGGGTACGTGTTAGGGTTAGGGTAGGGGTTAGGGTTAGGGTACGCGTTAGGGTTAGGGTAGTTATTAAACCTATCCCACTCTCTAGATACCCCTTAGCACGTAAAGGAATATTATTTGGGGGGTGCAGCCATGGAGAAGAGTTTAGACACTAGGATAAGATAAGGAACACACCCATTATAAAGAAATCACATTAGGATTCTCTTTTTAAGCTGTTCCTTACAACACTAGTGCTTAGGAAATCTATTGGAGGCAGAAGGCAGTCAAGGGTAGCCTAGGGTTAGGGTTAGGCTTAGGGTTAGGCTTAGGGTACGGCTTAGGGTAGGGGTTCGGGGAGGGGTTCGGGTACGGCGTAGGGTATGGGTTAGGGTTAGGGTTAGGTTAGTGTGTTAGGGTTAGGGCTCGGTTTAGGGTACGGGTTAGGATTAGGGTACGTGTTAGGGTTAGGGTAGGGGTTAGGGTTAGGGTACGCGTTAGGGTTAGGGTAGTTATTAAACCTATCCCACTCTCTAGATACCCCTTAGCACGTAAAGGAATATTATTTGGGGGTCCAGCCATGGAGAGAGTTTAGACACTAGGATAAGATAAGGAACACACCCATTATAAAGAAATCACATTAGGATTCTCTTTTTAAGCTGTTCCTTCAAACACTAGTGCTTAGGAAATCTATTGGAGGCAGAAGCAGTCAAGGGTAGCCTAGGGTTAGGGTTAGGCTTAGGGTTAAGCTTAGGGTACGGCTTAGGGTACGGGTTCGGGGAGGGGTTCGGGTATGGCGTAGGGTATGGGTTAGGGTTAGGGTTAGTGTTAGGGTTAGGGCTCGGTTTAGGGTACGGGTTAGGATTAGGGTACGTGTTAGGGTTAGGGTAGGTGTTAGGGTTAGGGTACGCGTTATGGTTAGGGTAGTTATTAAACCTATCCCACTCTCTAGATACCCCTTAGCACGTAAAGGAATATTATTTGGGGGTCCAGCCATGGAGAAGAGTTTAGACACTAGGATAAAATAAGGAACACATACATATAAAGAAATCACATTAGGATTCTCTTTTTAAGCTGTTCCTTACAACACTAGTGCTTAGGAAATCTATTGGAGGCAGAAGCAGTCAAGGGTAGCCTAGGGTTAGGGTTAGGCTTAGGGTTAGGGTTAGGTATGGCTTAGGGTAGGGTTCGGGGAGGGGTTCGGGTACGGCGTAGGGTATGGGTTAGGGTTAGGGTTAGGGTTAGTGTTAGGGTTAGGGCTCGGTTTAGGGTACGGGTTAGGATTAGGGTACGTGTTAGGGTTAGGGTAGGGGTTAGGGTTAGGGTACGCGTTAGGGTTAGGGTAGTTATTAAACCTATCCCACTCTCTAGATACCCCTTAGCACGTAAAGGAATATTATTTGGGGGTCCAGCCATGGAGAAGAGTTTAGACACTAGGATAAGATAAGGAACACACCCATTATAAAGAAATCACATTAGGATTCTCTTTTTAAGCTGTTCCTTCAACACTAGTGCTTAGGAAATCTATTGGAGGCAGAAGCAGTCAAGGGTAGCCTAGGGTTAGGGTTAGGCTTAGGGTTAGGCTTAGGGTACGGCTTAGGGTTCGGGTACGGCGTAGGGTATGGGTTAGGGTTAGGGGTTAGGGTTAGTGTTAGGGTTAGGGCTCGGTTTAGGGTACGGGTTAGATTAGGGTACGTGTTAGGGTTAGGGTAGGTGTTAGGGTTAGGGTACGCGTTAGGGTTAGGGTAGTTATTAAACTATCCCACTCTCTAGATACCCCTTAGCACGTAAAGGAATATTATTTGGGGTCCAGCATGGAGAAGAGTTAGACACTAGGATAAGATAAGGAACACATACATATAAAGAAATCACATAGGATTCTCTTTTTAAGCTGTTCCTTCAAACACTAGTGGCTTAGGAAATCTATTGGAGGCAGAAGCAGTCAAGGGTAGCCTAGGGTTAGGGTTAGGCTTAGGGTTAGGCTTAGGGTATGGCTTAGGGTACGGGTTCGGGGAGGGGTTCGGGTACGGCATAGGGTATGGGTTAGGGTTAGGGTTAGGGTTAGTGTTAGGGTTAGGGCTCGGTTTAGGGTACGGGTTAGGATTAGGGTACGTGTTAGGGTTAGGGTAGGTGTTAGGGTTAGGGTACTCGTTAGGGTTAGGGTAGTTATTAAACCTATCCCACTCTCTAGATACCCCTTAGCACGTAAAGGAATATTATTTGCGGGTCCAGCCATGGAGAAGATTTTAGACACTAGGATAAAATAAGGAACACATACATTATAAAGAAATCACATTAGGATTCTCTTTTTAAGCTGTTCCTTAAAACACTAGTGCTTAGGAAATCTATTGAGGCAGAAGCAGTCAAGGGTAGCCTAGGGTTAGGGTTAGGCTTAGGGTTAGGCTTAGGGTACGGCTTAGGGTTCGGGTACGGCGTAGGGTATGGGTTAGGGTTAGGGTTAGGGTTAGTGTTAGGGTTAGGGCTCGGTTTAGGGTACGGGTTAGGATTAGGGTACGTGTTAGGGTTAGGGTAGGTGTTAGGGTTAGGGTACGCGTTAGGGTTAGGGTAGTTATTAAACCTATCCCACTCTCTAGATACCCCTTAGCACGTAAAGGAATATTATTTGCGGGTCCAGCCATGGAGAAGAGTTTAGACACTAGGATAAAATAAGGAACACATACATTATAAAGAAATCACATTAGGATTCTCTTTTTAAGCTGTTCCTTAAAACACTAGTGCTTAGGAAATCTATTGAGGCAGGAAGCAGTCAAGGGTAGCCTAGGGTTAGGTTAGGCTTAGGGTTAGGGTTAGGGTACGGCTTAGGGTACGGGTTCGGGGAGGGGTTCGGGTACGGCGTAGGGTATGGGTTAGGGTTAGGGTTAGGGTTAGTGTTAGGGTTAGGGCTCGGTTTAGGGTACGGGTTAGGATTAGGGTACGTGTTAAGGGTTAGGGTAGGGGTTAGGGTTAGGGTACGCGTTAGGGTTAGGGTAGTTATTAAACCTATCCCACTCTCTAGATACCCCTTAGCACGTAAAGGAATATTATTTGGGGGTGCAGCCATGAGAAGAGTTTTAGACACTAGGATAAGATAAGGAACACACCCATTATAAAGAAATCACATTAGGATTCTCTTTTTAAGCTGTTCCTTACAACACTAGTGCTTAGGAAATCTATTGGAGGCAGAAGCAGTCAAGGGTATAGCCTAGGGTTAGGGTTAGGCTTAGGGTTAGGCTTAGGGTACGGCTTAGGGTAGGGTTCGGGGAGGGGTTCGGGTACGGCGTAGGGTATGGGTTAGGGTTAGGGTTAGGGTTAGTGTTAGGGTTAGGGCTCGGTTTAGGGTACGGGTTAGGATTAGGGTACGTGTTAGGGTTAGGGTAGGGGTTAGGGTTAGGGTACGCGTTAGGGTTAGGGTAGTTATTAAACCTATCCCACTCTCTAGATACCCCTTAGCACGTAAAGAATATTATTTGGGGGTCCAGCCATGGAGAAGAGTTTTGACACTAGGATAAGATAAGGAACACCCCATTATAAAGAAATCACATTAGGATTCTCTTTTTAAGCTGTTCCTTCAAAACACTAGTGCTTAGGAAATCTATTGGAGGCAGAAGCAGTCAAGGGTAGCCTAGGGTTAGGGGTTAGGCTTAGGGTAGGCTTAAGGGTACGGCTTAGGGTACGGGTTCGGGGAGGGGTTCGGGTACGGCGTAGGGTATGGGTTAGGGTTAGGGTTAGTGTTAGGGTTAGGGCTCGGTTTAGGGTACGGGTTAGGATTAGGGTACGTGTTAGGGTTAGGGTAGGTGTTAGGGTTAGGGTACGCGTTATGGTTAGGGTAGTTATTAAACCTATCCCACTCTCTAGATACCCTTAGCACGTAAAGGAATATTATTTGGGGGTCCAGCCATGGAGAAGAGTTTAGACACTAGGATAAAATAAGGAACACATACATTATAAAGAAATCACATTAGATTCTCTTTTTAAGCTGTTCCTTACAACACTAGTGCTTAGGAAATCTATTGGAGGCAGAAGCAGTCAAGGGTAGCCTAGGGTTAGGGTTAGGCTTAGGGTTAGGTTAGGGTACGGTCTTAGGGTAGGGGTTCGGGGAGGGGTTCGGGTACGGCGTAGGGTATGGGTTAGGGTTAGGGTTAGGGTTAGTGTTAGGGTTAGGGCTCGGTTTAGGGTACGGGTTAGGATTAGGGTACGTGTTAGGGTTAGGGTAGGGGTTAGGGTTAGGGTACGCGTTAGGGTTAGGGTAGTTATTAAACCTATCCCACTCTCTAGATACCCCTTAGCACGTAAAGAATATTATTTGGGGGTCCAGCCATGGAGAAGAGTTTAGACACTAGGATAAGATAAGGAACACACCATTATAAAGAAATCACATTAGGATTCTCTTTTTAAGCTGTTCCTTCAAACACTAGTGCTTAGGAAATCTATTGGAGGCAGAAGCAGTCAAGGGTAGCCTAGGGTTAGGGTTAGGCTTAGGGTTAGGCTTAGGGTACGGCTTAGGGTTCGGGTACGGCGTAGGGTATGGGTTAGGGTTAGGGTTAGGGTTAGTGTTAGGGTTAGGGCTCGGTTTAGGGTACGGGTTAGGATTAGGGTACGTGTTAGGGTTAGGGTAGGTGTTAGGGTTAGGGTACGCGTTAGGGTTAGGGTAGTTATTAAACCTATCCCACTCTCTAGATACCCCTTAGCACGTAAAGGAATATTATTTGGGGGTCCAGCCATGGAGAAGAGTTTAGACACTAGGATAAGATAAGGAACACACCCATTATAAAGAAATCACATTAGGATTCTCTTTTTAAGCTGTTCCTTCAAACACTAGTGCTTAGGAAATCTATTGGGAGGCAGAAGCAGTCAAGGGTAGCCTAGGGTTAGGGTTAGGCTTAGGGTTAGGCTTAGGGTACGGCTTAGGGTTCGGGTACGGCGTAGGGTATGGGTTAGGGTTAGGGTTAGGGTTAGTGTTAGGGTTAGGGCTCGGTTTAGGGTACGGGTTAGGATTAGGGTACGTGTTAGGGTTAGGGTAGGTGTTAGGGTTAGGGTACGCGTTAGGGTTAGGGTAGTTATTAAACCTATCCCACTCTCTAGATACCCCTTAGCACGTAAGGAATATTATTTGCGGGTCCAGCCATGGAGAAGAGTTTAGACACTAGGATAAAATAAGGAACACATACATTATAAAGAAATCACATTAGGATTCTCTTTTAAGCTGTTCCCTTAAAACACTAGTGCTTAGGAAATCTATTGGAGGCAGAAGCAGTCAAGGGTAGCCTAGGGTTAGGGTTAGGCTTAGGGTAGGCTTAGGGTACGGCTTAGGGTTCGGGTACGGCGTAGGGTATGGGTTAGGGTTAGGGTTAGGGTTAGTGTTAGGGTTAGGGCTCGGTTTAGGGTACGGGTTAGGATTAGGGTACGTGTTAGGGGTTAGGGTAGGTGTTAGGGTTAGGGTACGCGTTAGGGTTAGGGTAGTTATTAAACCTTATCCACTCTCTAGATACCCCTTAGCACGTAAAGGAATATTATTTGCGGGTCCAGCCATGGAGAAGA